>NW_015150631.1:289034-295393 GCF_000732505.1 Cyprinodon variegatus | reverse complement strand
ACCATTTGGACCGGATCAGCCGAACATCAAAATTAATCAGCAGTGCAAAAGACAGATGTACACTGTTTTTTTTTTCCAGGACGTGGTTTAGCTACAAGGCTTGGCTAACTGCATGCAGCGAGGCTAATGCTTTATTCTGCTGCATTGACTGCCTGCTTCCTTTTTCAAACATCAGGATCTAACCCAGCATGGATAAAGACAGGTAGGACTGATTTAAAGCACTTTTTAGAGAAGGCAAAAAAGCATGAACAATCTGGGATTACATGGAAAATAATATAATATAGTGTACTTTTTGTAGATGTTTGTTAATGTGCATAGTTGCTCTTAAATAAACACATTCTCAGAAAAGAAATAATTTTTATAGGCTTTATTCTTTTAGGTGTGTGACACCATGCAAAACACAGATTTGCCTTCAAAGTCTCAGAAGGGCAAGCTTTACGCACAAATGTCTGTCTGTGTACGGGATAACTTGAAATGCTCTGGATGGAGTTTTATTAAATTCTTATCAGAGGTGTCTCTCGTGCCAAAGACAAACCTTTCAATTTTTCAGATCATAATCTGGATACAAGAATTAAAAAAAAGATTCTCTAACATTGTGAGATAGGGGTATTTGGTGGAACAAGCATTTCCTCACTAAACCAGAGGGTGGCAGCAGTGACAATATAGCCTCTGCATCTGACTCAAAATGTTGTATTTTACTAAAGACTAAAACACAAGAAAATTGAACCTTGATGGTTTGTTAGCAAGATCAATTGAAAACTTCTGAAAAGATTTTATGGATTTTTTTTTTTTTACCAAAAGGTTTGCTAGTTCAAACTGTTCAAACTCTAACGTTATACTCTCTCTGCTTTTTTCATCATAGTAGCTTCATCTGGTCTGTTCCTGTTTGATTCTGACTCCATCCTGGCGAGAAATATCAGCTGTGTTGCTGACATCAACACCTTTGTTTATAGATGTAGATAGTTGGAGCTTGGCATGTTTTTCAGTGCAGTCCTGTTTCTCTTATAATGACTAACTTTATGTGCTCTCTTTCATACTCTGACATGGGAGCTGGCTCGGAGCTCGTCCGCCTGGCTGTGTTTCCTGGACGGTTGCCTTTTTGTATCTTTGCTTCTTTCTGTATGTCTGCTTCTGTCTCCTTGAACCCCAGTCAGTCTCTGCAGATGGCCGCTCACACTGAGCCTGGTTCTGCTGGAGGTTTCTTCCTTTTAAAAGGGAGTTTCCCTTTCCACTGTTGCAAACAAGTATCCTTAGTATGAGGGATTACCTTTGAATCAATGAGTCGATGCAATCAACTGGTTTTCCTTAGATAGGAAACTTTAAACCAGTATGACTGTATGATCTGGTTGATTTGTCTCTGTAAAGTGCCTTGAGATGACATCTGTTGTGAATTACCGCTATATAAATAAGCTAAATAGAAGATGAACTGAATAGAGGTGTGCCTCATGCCAAGGAACAATTCATTTCAATTTAGTAATGATCCAGATCATAAGCGAGTTGTAGCTCTAGGTCTAAGTCACAGAGTGTGCTGGTTAGTGGCGGTCTGAGCTCTCAGAGTGCTTTTCTAGTGTTTTGCTGTGGACTGTTTTATAATGCATTCATACTGTACATTTTGTTGTTGTTGTGTAAAAAGCCTGGAACTCAACACTAATCCATTTTGAATTGAAAAAGCTTCCTGGATGGGAGGTGAAATGTCTTCAAACTTTGAAAACAAGGTCCAGTGGTTTGTTTTTTAACTTTTTTGGAACAACTATGACCTGGATGACTCCAAATCTTCACCACCATGTTGTTGTCTAATTTATAAAGTATCACTCTAAATGTTTCCAAATTAAGTTTGTTGAAATCATCTTTTGAACAAATGATTTTCTAATAAAAAAAAAATCTTATTTTTTGAGAAAACAGAGGTCAAAGGTCAACGCCAAGCAGAAAAGAATAGGTGGAATATTTTCTAAGAGTCAACACTTTAAACACAGTTATAATATATATATTTCACAATACATCTGTCTGGGTGTTTTACACTGGGTTCTGATTGGCAAACAGCAGATTAGAAGCAAGCGCGCCTACAGATCGCCCCTCCTCTCATGACTTTTCCTCTTATATTCACTGTCTCCTACCACCCTGCTTTCATAAACACTCACACACACACACACAGAGACTCGCGCATAACCCTCTGCTCGTGTCCCTTAAGTGTCTGGATCACAGATAATAGAGCATACGACCTGCGGGGGGCTTACAAAAACATAGCGCTGAGAGTGGGAGCTTCGCACATGAGGAGGAAAGGAGGAAAGAGGACCGGAGCCACACACACACCGCCCGGGCCAAACGAGGGGGGACGCACAGGACCTCTCAACTTTTACGCACGAAGACAGAGTTTTGCGCACAACTCTAAAGAGCGTCAATTTAGTGAATAGGCAGGCATAGAGAGTTATGTGTGGATGCCTGCACCCCTGGGGATTTTTTACTTGTCTGCTGCAGGCCTTCTGGTTGAAATAAAGAAATAATCTAAGTTGATGACTTAGAGTTTTGGAACCAATCAGTTGGATGGAGACGGACTTTCAATGAAGCAAACCCGAAGAATATAACTAAAAAAAGTTATTTACTTGAAGCTAATTATTTTTTGAAGATCAGTAATAGTTATGCCCCGTCCTGGGAAAAACTCCTACAGCGACCAGAAGCCTCCTTACTCCTACATTTCCCTGACAGCGATGGCCATCCAAAACTCCCCCGAGAAGATGCTGCCTCTGAGTGACATCTACAAGTTCATCATGGATCGCTTTCCATACTACCGAGAGAACACCCAGAGGTGGCAGAACTCCCTCCGACACAACCTCTCTTTCAACGATTGCTTCATCAAGATCCCCCGGCGGCCCGATCAACCCGGGAAGGGCAGTTTCTGGGCTCTCCACCCGGACTGCGGTGACATGTTTGAAAACGGCAGTTTCCTGAGGAGGAGGAAGCGCTTCAAAGTGCTGCGCGCTGAACACATGACCTGCAAGAGTTCCCCTATGATGCACTACTTCCACCATCACCATCACCACCACCCGGGCAGCAAGCTGGGCGCGCCACCGACTCACCCCGAACACCCGGCCGCCCCAGCAGGTGTGGCCCGGCTCCCTCATTTCCAGAGCTACGGTGGGATTACCTGCGCGCAGCCCGGCGGGTTCAAACACCCGTTTGCTATCGAGAACATCATAGGCAGAGACTATAAGGGGGTGGTGGCCGGAGGACTTCCTCTCACCTCTGTTATGCACCACCTGGGTTACCCGGTGCCCCCTCAGCTTAGCAGCGTGGTTAACTCCATGTGGCCGCACGTCGGCGTGCTGTCAGAGTCCATAAGCGGCGTGCCCATGCCCGCTCCATCCTCAGAGTATGCGCCCTTCAGTGTGTCCACAAAGGGCCTGTACCACAGCGCCGGCGGACCGAGCCTGCCCGCGGTCCCGGTCCCCATAAAGCCAACCCCATCTCTGGGTCCCATGCCGGGTCTCACGGGGCTGCAGACCGGTCCGACCCAGCTCTGCTCTCCCGGGTCGGTGATGGATAAGGGCGATCTGCTGGAAGGGAAAGGAGCCCCGCTGCACCCGGCTCTCCTGCTGTCCTAACCGGGTAAAACCGCGGCTTCATTTCAGCTCTTTTTCTGCTAAACAAATCAAAACAGGCCTATCAGAGAAACCATCTCAGTATCAGCTGTTGTAAGATATAAAAAGTGTACCCTGTAAGTCATTTTTTTCATTCAGACGTATGTTTATAAAAAAAAAAAATCTCAATTAATTTGCACACTTTGCAAGGGCATTTCTACCACTAATGTGGCGAATATAATCAGACAAGCAGAACCCAAAGAAAGCGATCATTTAAAAGACTTTCCTAAATGCAAAATAACAAATGTGTCTATTTTTTGCTGTCCTTCTACTTGTTTTAATGTAAATAACTGCAAATCTGTTGGTTAAAGTAAACGTGGGCCTTTGTGCTTAAAAAATAATCAGGCCTTTGCACTTTTTTTGTCTGTTACTTAGTAGTTTATTCAATATGTTATGTCTGTATTATAATGCTATTTACCTGAAGATATTTATAAAGAATTTGGACCCATATCCCGACTTTTGGATTTTTTTCACCCACAGACTTTTGTTTTACATTTTTGCACTGAAGGATTTCACACACAATTAAAATAAGTTAGATTCCTCTAAAAAATATATTTTTTTAAGATAAAGGAATATGTGTGACATTAAATGGGTTCTAAGGAAAGGTGTTTGTATTTTCATATAATAGCTCTGACTAAACTAGATTGACAATGTAGTCAAGAATGTGGTAAATGTTTAAAATATATTTTTTGAAGGGGTTTTGTTTGCTTAAATATTAGTTAAATAAAGTTAAATCAAAAACAAAGTGTTCTCTTTAATGTCAAATTTATCTGTAATTTAGCACCTGTATTTTGTAAGAACAGTTTTATTGCAGGTTTTCCTTTCTTAATAATAACAAATCAATGAAGGAAAATAAAGGAGATAAAGGAAAATGAAGAAACATACAAGTGAAAGTTTAACTTAAAAAATAATCATGCATTTATTGAAATTGAAAAAAAAAAACATCATATGTGATACATTTTTTAAAGCAAATTTCAGATTCTGAAACTATCTTTAAAAAAAGAAAACAAATAGAAAGAAGTCCTACTCTGTCAGTTAAACTTCTGTTTAAAATAAAATAAAACTTAACCTGAGTGAAATGATACCGCCAGCCTCAGTGTTCTCATAGGTGTGACCCCAGTCTGGGCATTTTGGGCTGTGAGAGCTACAGTATAAGATCCTGATCTGACTGAACTGAGGAGGCAGCGACACACTGCATCACAGCTCTACCATCTTCAAAAGCAGAAATGGTGGTGGTGGGGGGGTAGGATCAAGTTTGCTCTTTTGTTTGCTCTGTTTTAATGAAGCTTTGAAGCCTCTCCACTCCAGTAACACAAAGCCTCAGGTTCATCCCACTGAAAGTGACTTATATTTAACCTCCTGTCCTCCTGTTTAGCATCCCAAAGGCACCCACCGCCGACACTATTGTCACACCAGCCTCTGAACAAATAATTGAGATTCACCAGTGGAGGAGATGCGTAGGAGTGAAGAATAAGGACATATTTGTCAATCAAATTACGTTTAGAAAAAAAATCTCTTTATTCCACTGATGCTTACGCTGGATTTATTTTTTACCTTCCATCTCTTCCTCAGGTTGAGTCTAATATACATACAAACACACACACACATGTTCTCTGTAGGACGCTGGTAATTTCTAGTTAAAGGGAAGTGATATTTGAAAATGTGTGGGTGTGAAGATGTGTCTGCATGAGTGTATGTGTGTGTTTGAGTTTCTTTAATTCCCTGATCAGCAGGTCTCAGTGTCTTTAATAGCCCTCACTGCATTAGCACATAATTAAATGCCACTAATTAAGACACAATAAGAGGAGTAATAATGCAGCCATTACTACCCTCCATGATCTTCAGTCTTCACAACAGCAATGTCGTATGCTTCTGGAATCATAATATCACACAAGGTCTCCTGATGGGCACATGTGTTGACACGCAGGGTAACAGGAGCTGTTTATTGCATGCATAAATATAGGTCTCCTGAATTTACTGACTTAAAATCATATTGTTGAGCAGCCTCGGTGCTGTTTTTTTGTTGCACTCTTTCACATACATAACTGTATGTTTTTAGATAGAAAAAAATATTGATTCCTATTTTCTTCCCTAAATAAGACATTTAATTTGTTAAAAGAACATTTGTTTGACATGTGTACTTCTCTATTCTCTGAGGCTAAGGCAGTCATTATGGGAGGCATGGGGCTCATGTTTCCCATTGATATGAACTATTTTGAAGTCATAGTGTAGATTTAAGAGAAAAAGCACCACTGTTTTATGTTAGTTGTTTTATTAAATAGTAAACAAAAGAAAAGAAAAGAAAAGAAAGCAGTTTTTTTGATAAGGATCTAACAGTATGCACATTTCTTCTTCTTTGCTTTAATTTTTTTTCTTTATAATAAGAAATAACAGTACAAGTGTATGCTTTTTTTTGTTCAACTGTGTAAAAAAGTTTTATTTAAACAATTCTTGAATAAAAGTATAGTTTATATTATTATAATTTTCACAACTATAATTATTATTATGGTTATTTTTATAAGTCGAGGTAATAAAATAACCATATAGTGGTAATATTTTTAATCATCTCATTCAATTTAGTTGCATTTTCTGTCCAACCTAATGAGTATTTCTTCTTTTATTATAATCGATCCATCTTAGGTTATCCCGTTTCCTCGAACTTGTTTCTCAATAAGATTTCCTATATAATTAAAGCAATATATATATATATATATATATATATAT
>NW_015150631.1:275797-289024 GCF_000732505.1 Cyprinodon variegatus | reverse complement strand
TATATATATATATATATATATATATATATATATATATACAAGGGTGTATAATATATACTTCTAGATTTACAGAAAAAATGTGGAAATCTTAGGACAGTCAGCTTTATTCCAGACAAGTAAACACAGTATATCTTAGATTTATGCAAAAGTTATCTACTTTACTTTTCTACATCCATAATCTTCATCCACACCATTAAGAAAGGAAAAACACTTTTTACCCTACTTGCACAAAAATAATACCCCTGACAAAACAAACTGGTAATTAGCAAGCAGTTGTTTCCACAATAATTTATCAATTCACTCCTAAATTAATTCAGTGATCAACATTTTTAGAAATTTCAAATAATATTGGTAAAGGACTGGTAAATGCATAACATTCCTAAATGTTAAGTTTTTGTGTGTTTGCTTGTTAGTTTTATGAACTTATTTTGTAATAAAAGTGTTTATATCTATTGTTTTCTCTCAATATGGACTGCTGGTGAAAAGCAAACCCAAAATGCGCTCAGATACTAAAGTGTTAGTTTTGGACAGAACTGCTTCAATCACCTTACAAATGTTCAAATTTCAGACAAATATTACATACCGTATGTGTATTGGTCTAATTGTGGAGACTTGAGGGAAGTTGTGTCTCAGTTGATTTGCTATGTTTCTGTAGAAAAATAAGTCATTTAAAGAATCAAGTCTTTTATTATGATTATCTTAGCTGTTCTGAAAGCTAAACACAGACCATCGACTGATATGATTACACTTCTATAAGTCTGACAGGCTCATAGCAAACGATTCAGACAGATCAGATTGTTCTGAGGACCACAACTAGAAAGTAAGCTTACTTTGCATTAAATACAACATAGCAGACCTAACTGTAGGGGATTCTTATGTTATTTCTTTTAGCTTGAATAATAAAAAATAAAAAAATTCAGAAAACCTTAACTATGAAGCCACAAATAAAACTGAGACTTGTTCTTGCAAGCATCTAGTTTCGTTATCATTGATCCCCACTTGGATCTAGGTGATTAACAATAATATAATATAATATAATATAATATAATATAATATAATATAATATAATATAATATAATATAATATAATATAATAGAATAGAATAAAATAGAATAGAATAGAATAGAATAGAATAGAATAGAAAATCCCTTTATTGTCCAACAATGGGGGGAATTGTGGTATTACAGCAGCAAAATATTATAGTAGAAGTGGTCACACAATGTGCACTTTAGAAAAGTGTATAAAAATAACAAATAGAAAAATAAAACAAATTGTACTGTACAATGTTTTCACAATATAAATACTCTGTATCTGGAGAATTTAAAAAATCAGTAAAAGCTGTGGACATTTTTTACAGTAATGCATATGTGAAAAATTGCAGCAACACTAGAAATGTGCATGTTATTTAACTCACTAAGATAGAAACTGATAGAAAAGAGGAAGGATCTGTGATAATGCTTCCTAGTGCATTTAGGGTGCAGCAGTCTGTCACTGAAGAAAGATTTCCAGTTCAGCAACAGCTCCTACATGCGGTGGGACATTATCAAACAGAGATGTTAATATAGTTAGGATCCTTTTGTCAATAATAAAGAGAGATTTTTCTTGTTTTTTCAATGATTATTTTCATTTGGTTTTACTAAGTAGCATTGGAATTGTTTTAACCAACAACAGATTCATATCTAGTATGCTGATCTGATAAAACATCATCAGTGGAAGTAGCAATCTAAAGGCTAATTGTTCAGCTCTTCCTGTTTCATTCTTTATAGCAATGAAAGACTATTCAATATGCTGATCTCTCCTTATAGACAGGTATGTAACACCTAATGCATGGTACCTTTAATATTGTTTTTTTTTAAGATTCCGACCATTCTAACTAAAGGTTGTTGTGTTTCTCTAAAATGAGGCTTCATTGATTCAAAAAGCTGATTTAGTGTGGAGGAAAATATGTTTTATGGTAGTTAGAAAAGTTCATAAACTCCCTAGTTTGTGCAAGAACTGGTCCGTGCATATTTTCCAATAAAAAATAATAAAGAAAAATGTTTTGATTTCTCATATGAAAATAAAGCTATCCCCTACAATGGATTTAGCACTTGTGCCACCAATTACCTGAAATTAATATGAACCAGCTCATGGAAAAATACTCCATCATGTAAAATTAGGGCTTAAAATGAATAATATGAGGATTATAAATGAATAAAACATCTGTGTCAGAGGTTTCACTGTTCGCCCTCTGAAACATAATGCGATGGTCATGCATAGATGATGGTGCATTAGTGGTAATTACCCACCCTTCATAGGGGCCAGGGTGGCAAACTCTACATGCGTTTTTCCTAATGATCAGCAAGAGCTGGCCATCATGATGAGCAGCTTAATTCTTCTGATCCTATCTGCCGCTCACATCAATGCAGCCTGCAGTAGCACATATGCTTCAATATTATTCTTTTTTTTTTGCCAGTTATTTGGACACATTTGGAGCGAAAAGTTTCTTAAACATAAAATTTACTAAATTTATTCAGACTTTCAAAAGATGCTTGAAAAATAATCTAAAAAGAAAACCATCTCACTTTTTTACAGATAACAATTCTTTATAGATAACAGGTTGGAGCAAAGTAAAATTTAATTACAAATTGGTTTCTTAATAGATTGAATATATTAACAATAAAAAAGGAATGATACTATTATATAGTATCTAAATCTCTGTTTCTTTAAAGTAAAAAAGGGATGATGAAATTAATTAGTTCGCCATGTGCATGCAAGCGTTTTGCAAAGTGAAAAAGTGCCGCACTAATATAATCTTTGAGCTCCAAAGCTGGAGCTCTCCACGTCAGAAACTGTGGGATTTTTCTCTTTAAAATGTCCTTAATTAAAAATAAAATTAAGGATACCTATATTTTTTAAATCAATTTAGGAAAACTTTCACATTAAAGAAAAAAAAGTAGTAGTGATTGAATTAGCCTGACTGTTACATTTTTAACAAATTGTATCTCGAACCAATTCTAGTTTCTCTTCTAATTCACATAAAATGTTAACAGCCAAAAGTGATGCAACTTTCAATGTTAATTGAACTGTGTTTTTTTTAAATCTTGAAGTTTTTGTTTTTAAAGTTTAAATATTGTTTAATTAATGCTTTGCAAACAAAATAAGGTAGAAGTTCTCAGTATTCGGGTAGAATCTATCGATTTGCTATACATCTTATTATTCATTAAACTGTATAACTTCAATTTTTTATGCAATATTTTATAATGCCACTTTTCTTTACAGTTATAACTATTACTAAAAAACAGCATGAAAAAGTATTAAACATATTTGTCCCCTATCATTATGTTAAGCATGTTATAAGCTGGGAAAAAAAAGCAGTCCTCAAAATTACGAGTTCGTTTTTTTAGAAAGCTTAAGTGACATGATTTTATGTGGAACACGTAATCCCCCTTAAACGGCCATTTTTTTCTCTCATCTTTGGTAAAAACTTCCATCAAGCATTCGAGATAACTGGCAATCAGTTTTTAAATCTTTGAAGAAGAATATGATCAAATATTGTTTGAAGAATTATTTTAAGTCACATTGGCTGATATTTGATCTGAAACAGCCTGTCAGGCTGCAGCAGCTTGGCTCCTTGTCCTGCTGCGTAACTCAAGTGAGCTTTGGCTACAGGTCCCAAACTGATGACCAGACATTCTCCTTCAGGATTTTCTGCTAAAGAGCTGAATGGGAACAACAACTACTGCAAGTAGTCCGGGTTCAGGAAAACTCACCAACCACCAGCTTTAACGGTAAGTTTTATTCTGACATGCACACTTTCCACAAAAAAAATAACTTTTGTTTTTTAAGTCTACAGAATATTTAAGAAAACAGCCAGCAGTAACCTAAAGATCTTATCCACTGTGATCCAATGAAACCCAAAAGCCTTTGAAATGCTTTCTAGAGTGATTACTAGAGTCCACTTGTTTTCTTATATATTTTAAAGCTTCTTCAGCTCAGAGCTGATGATTCATTTCAAGCTCTTTTAGCCTACATCGTTTTGTCAGAAAGGTTCTATGTAAGAGATTTGGCTAAAAATAAAAAACAAAAACATGGATAAATCAAGTTAATTTAGTTTTTAACAAGTTTAGCAATTTCACACAGAGCCATGTCCATAGCTTTATTTCCTCTTAATAAAGTTTTTCTTTGAAATTGCATTTTGTATTTGATGTGGTTATCTTTGGTTTTACATATATTTGATTATGTTTATACATTTAATTTGGACAAAAGAAAAAAAAAGTTTAAGAAATGTTTAAAGCATGAGGAAAACACCTTTTCCTCCCTCTGGCTCCTGATAAACTCTTATATTGGAAACAGGCCGCCAGTGCATCATTTCTTCAGTTCTTATCATGCTTTAAATTTTGCCTGGTGGTCTTTGAATTGAAGGAAGTTAGTATTAACCAATGAGAAAGGTGCAAAAAATGTTCTTCAGATTAGAAGCACTGTTTGAGAATTAACAGTTAATCTCACATTATTTGGTCTGATGTAATAGTATTCTGATCTTAAATGTTGTGCTCTCATTTGCTGTAACTGGGGAATCATCATAGACAATAAAAATAAAGGCAAGAAAGCATCAGTTTATTTGTTATATAAAGTGCTTCACAGATTACTGGAGTTGCAGAAATAAAAGTTTGGGTCAGTTCCTGATTTGTGAGGTGCAGATATATCTTATGAAAATTTGTAGAATTGCCACATTAGTAAGAGTTCCTCGGATTGGTGACTCCAGACAGGACTTTCCTATGACCTTCTTCACTAACTTCTCTGGTTTTTTGTCCTACTCTGACTACTCTACACAGGATCTACAGTATTGTGTGGAGAAACTCTCCCCCGTTTTCCTCCTTTATAATTTCACAGTGATTCACTGATCTTGGGTCAAAATGTATCCATCCTTGCGGCAGAGGACGGGGCAGAGACAATGCACTTTGCAGTAAGGTCCCCCAGATGGAGAACATATCATCTTCAATCTGCCACCCATCTTTATTGGCCCAAATCATTACACCTAATTAGCAATGATTACTCTTTTTGGTATCAATCAAATCAGGTCAGTGGTTCAGCCATGCTGGCCTCCTTCCCACTCTCTCTCCTCCATGACTTCCTCACTTTCTCTGTACAGTTCTGTGGTGTCGAGTTCAGCAGCCAAAAACACTACAGGAGTTTCAGCAGAGGTTAAGTGCTCTGTGAGAGAATAAATTTATCAGATTAAAATATAGCATCAGCAGTTCAACTGCAATGTTTGAGTTTTTTAAGTTTCTTTTTACACACCAAGTTGAAAGTTGAACTATTATTAACTAACAATGCTTTGAGTTGATAACATGGTTCATTTTGATCTCCTGTGTTTTGCTAACAACTCAGCTAAGTGCAGCATTTACTAAATATCTAAAATGTGTGTCTGTGTTAAATCTGAAAAAACTGTCAGATTATTTCTGTGGAATTGCAGGAGGAACCTTTAAATTGTTTAAAACATACATTTCTGTTTCCTCTGAAAGGCCTGACATTGGTTTAATAGTAAAGATGAAATATTTAAGTACACAAGACAGTTAAGATGTTACATGTGCATTCAATCCGGTGGTGAAATGACTTCAAATATTCACAGTTACCAATAAAAATGAAATAATAATTATTATTTTTAGTTGTCTGTTTTAATTAGGTTGAAGTGACTGCGCATGACAGCTTCTTAGTTACAAAGTGGGAGCTCATGAAACCGCAGTAACAGGTCCCCGATTTTCTGCCGAACCCTTTGCTGCAGCCCCTCAAACTTGTCCTTCAGATTAAATTAGAGATTAGATTAGAGCAGGGGTGCTCAAGTTCATTCCTCAAGAGCTACTATCCTGCAACTTTTTGATGCAACCATTTTTAACACACCTGAATCAAATGAGTGGCTCGTTACCATGCCTCTGTTGGGCTAAATGAGGTTAGATTCAGGTGTGCTAGAGAAGAGATGCATCTAAAAGTTACAGGATGGTAGCTCTTGAGGACTGGACTTGGGCACCCCTGGATTAGAGAGTTTCATTAAATGTGTTTCAATGGATAATCATCTGTTTTGATGCCTTTCATCACTAAATGGTCAGATATGGTGTTGTGAAATACATGGACACAGGACTCTATAGTGGAGATGCCTTCTCTGGATTGACTGATCTTCTCTCCAGTAATCTGACAGATAACTCTGGGTTTAGCCATTCCCAGAACACCAGTCTAACTGCTCTTTGCCACACATAAAGATTGGGGCAAAGGAGATTCTGGTGTGAGGCTGTTTCTAAGGAACGCTTCAGCATTTTTATGTTCTCTGCTTTTTAGAGACCCTTTAGAAACTTTTCCTTTATCTTCAAGATGATTAAACAGCAAGGTCTGTAACCACATGGATGTTGGGTTTGGGGTGAAAAATCAAACTTTGGACGAATTTTGAGCAGAGATGCAAACCAAGGTGTCTTATTCATCGTCAGAGTCAGACCTCACAAATGAGCTCCTGGAAGAATGTTAGAAAATTCTCCTAAACCCGGTGGAAATCTTCTCAAGAGAGTGGAAGCTGTTATGGATGCAGTGGGTGGGCCAACATCCTATCAAACTCAAAGGATTAAGGATTGGAACTTAAATCTCAATGCACAAAGCTGGTAGTTGATTCGTTTTAAAACGGTCTGTGGGAGTATAAACAAAACAGAAATGTATGTTGCTGTTGTTGTTTTTTTGTTTCATTCGGAATTCTAAGGTTGAAATAGGTATTTCTATTTCTGACACCAAACGGGGACCCATCTTCAAGCCTGTTATTGGTTTTAGATTTTCTTTCCAGTGGTGCTCATATTATCCATAATCCAGATCCTTCACAAACATGAATGACATTTTTTCAAAAAAGAATATTGTAGACTCATCTTTGTCTTAAACTATAAAGCTGTCCTAAGTCAGAACCAAATATTACTATTTCTAACAGGTTATCTTACAGTTCTTTAATGGTCTCTTTAGAGACCATTCATTAAAAAAAAAAAACTGTTCATCATAGCTTATAAAACATTATTTAAAATCATGTTCAGCTTAACTTCAGCAGTGAAGAGAATATGTGTAAAACTTAGCAGAGTAACTGAGCTCAACGACAGAGAATACATTTATTTATTTTAGTATTTCTTTTTTTTTTTTTGGCCAGAGTTCATATTGAGCATTCTACCCTCGGAGGAAAAGGCCCCCATTTACATTTTTTAGTGATAAAAATAAAGTAAGGCTGATAGTTTAGGTTTTAGTCTGCAGATGAAGTTACAGCCTTTATAAAGTGAGACATACATTAGTTATAATGCATTTCAGTAGTGAAAAAAAATGGCTTTTACATTATTAAATATATGTTTATCTTATCGTAAGGAGCTGATACCTCCCTGTAGTTTTTAACGATAGGTTTTAGCTGTGAGTCAACTGATTTATGCTCAAAGGATTTTTTTCAATAAGAGTTCAAAGTTGTGTTTGATGAGAGATTTCTCTTGTTATCTAGGACACCAAACCGATGAACAGTCACTAAAAACTGAAAAGATAAAAAGGATTACCACACAATGCAGCTCCCACAAAAACTCAGTTCAAAATAAAAAGGACTTACTGCTTCAAATTTAATAAACTCTAATTAAAATGGCTACAGCTGACTACTGTTTCACTATAACTAAATAACATCTATGTAAAAAAAAAAATAAAAGCCCAAACTTCTTTAACATGGGCTTTTATAATCAACACTATATCAATTATCTTGTCTAAATTAAATTAAATATAAAAACATTAATGAATCTTTGGACCTTGTAAGTAAAATAGGAAGAAAATCTGAAAATTGACATATAAGCTTTTATATCTAAATTTGCATTTGTCAGGACAAAATAAAGTAGATTATTTAAGACAATATTACATAATCCAATTTAGCAAAATTAAAATTAAAATTTAGAAAGGCCATCAAGTTATTATCCTAAAAATGAAGACCTCAATCCTTGGCTGCCATGTACTGTTCTCTTGTTAGTGTTAATTGCAGCTTTGACAGCAGTTAAAGGCAAGGTCTTCCTCTGACTCCTAATCATTTATCTCTCCATTAGAGAGAGCACTTCAAGTTTTTATTAGCGTAATAAAGTTGATCTTCAGCACTACAATAAGCCTCCTCACCCAATGATGCTTTGAGGTCTCAGAATGGATGTGCTTTTCATCTTTATACTCCTCATAAGTCTTACACACACTCTTCTCTCACACACACACAAAAAATGAATCTTTAGATTGATTAAATTTGTTTTATGATGCTGTTTTTACTAAAAAAGCCTGTGATACACAACCATTGTTTCCTTTTCATGCTGATAATGTTTATTTTTGCTGCATGCAGCGATATGACAGGCAAAATGGCTTCTTTATGAAAGTTTAAATATTTGTATTTATTTTTTTTTCAACTAACATAGCGTTTGATTATGTAATTCTAAGGCAAACTGAAAATCCCCCTCTTCGCCAGTGCCCTCTTGTGGACGAAGTATGACATTGCAGTAGAATAAGTTCCAGTTTTTAACTGTCTGTTAGTAGGTGTGGGGGACCACAATCAACAAGGGCAGAACATTTTCAAAGTAGGACATTTTTCAGTTTAATTCTTCCAAAAATAGTAAACAAAACAAAAAATTAATTCAAGAATAAATCAAAGGATAAATAACAAATCAACTGAGATTAACTGAACTCTAACTCAACACAAACAAAACTGACCTGCAAACAAAGATAAAAGCTGCTTAAATAGGGATGGAATAAACCAAGTCTAGCACATGAGGGAGGCACAACATAACAAAAGAACTAATAAATGCAAAATTAACTAAAGCATTCTATGAAACAAATAAATCAAAGCTAACTTTTACTTAGTGAAAACAATAATAAGTGAGTATTTAAGTTACAAAATTAACTAATTAAAAACAACTTGAAACAAGTCTCCCTCATCAGTCTTTCAAAAAACAAATGGTATGCTCCAGGTTTCCTCCTCTAGCTGGTTTGTATCAGCAGCACCTCTAACAAAAAAACAAGTGTAAATAAACCATTCAGACAGACATTAACTAAAGTGTGCAGTGTGCACCCGTTAGAAAATACCTGTCTAAATGAAATAACTTACCTAAACATATAAACTGTTATATAATATAAAGCAAGAAAAAAATACAAACACGATGTGGTGGTGGGAGGATCATCCACCACAGTAGGCATAAACATTATTTTGACAACATAATAAATCCCTATTATAGATGTATACGTTACCTTTGGGTTTCCAGGAGGGTATCAGCAATCTATTAAAACTAATAAAGTATCTACAGTCATTACAATATGTGATGTCATGATAAATTGAAGCAGTGATAAAATAAACATTAACATTTTTGACAGAGGAATAGAAAATGTCTGAATTGAACATAATATTAATGTGATAACAATGGTTTGGACCTTTCGCTGACATATGGCATTGCAGGGGAAGAAATATATTTCCTCACAACCCTGTCCTCTCTGACCACTTTTTAATAACCTTCAGGATTACTTGAACAGAATTCTCCTGCCCCAAAAGAAAGTTTCACTTTAGCACATCATTATCAGATAATGTAGTTATAAATTGTAACAAATCTGTTTAACTTTCTCCTCTGTGTTGCTGAGCAGCGCTGCAGAGGGTGAAATTTTAGCTTGTTTCCCCCTCACAGGTTGATGATTTTGTTGCTAGTTCGCTACATACTGCCTTAGACAATGCAACCCCTTTGACAAAGAAAAATTGCATAACCTGAAGCAAAATGCCAGGAAACCTGGAGAGAAAATGGCCTACGGGAATCCTGCCTAGTTTGGAAAAATAGTTTACTGCTCTATAAAATGATCCTTCATAAACCAAGAGCAGCATATTTCTCCTCATTAATAGAGGAGAATAATAATAATCCTAGATATCTTTTTAATGCAGTTGCCAAACTCACCCAGAGCCATAGCTTAGTTGAACCGTCCATCGCACCTGCTCTTAGCAGTAATGATTTTATGGGATTCTTTATAATTAAGATTAATCCTATTAAAAATAAGATCATTAGAACTCCTCTATCCGTGATTGGTTTGTCTCTGGAGTGTGGGGCAGCATCTGAGGTAGTCATGGAATCTGATTTAGACTGCTTTGATCCAGTTGAACTTTCAGAGTTAGCAAAACTTGTCTTCATCCAAGCCTTCAACTTGTATGTTAGATGCAGTTCCACTCAGGTTATTTAAGGAAGTATTCCTTTTGATCACCTTCTTCAGTTTAGATGTGATTAATCTATCTCTGTTACAGAGATATGAACCAAAGGCTTCTAAGGTAGCTGTTATTAAACCTTTACTTGAGAAACCGTATCTTGACCCAGATGACTTGGTCAATAATTGACCTATATCCAATCTTCCTTTCTTATATAAAATTCTTAAGAAAGTAGTTGCCGAACAAGTGCGTGGCCACTTACACCAGCATGAACATTGTGAAGAGTTTGAGTCTGGCTTTAGAGCTCATCATAGCACTGAAACAGCTCTGCTGAAAGTTGCCAATGATATTCTCATGGCCTCAGATAATGGACTTGTATCTGTGCTCGTCCTGTTGGATCTCAGTGCTGCATTTGACACAGTTGATCATAATATTCTTTTAGAAAGACTTGAATGTTTGGTAGGAATTTAAGGAACCGCACTAGACTGGTTTATTTTATTTATCTGATCGATTTTGGTTTGTTCAAGTTATTCTCTTTACTATATATATGCTTCCAATTGGTAGAATTATTAAACAACATGGGATTAACTTTCACTGTTATGGCGACGTCTATATCTACTGTATCTACGAATCCAGATGAAGCTAACCCATTTCATTTATTAAAGGCATGTCTTGAAGACATTAAAAACCTGGATGACTCTTAGCTTTCTGCTTTTGAATGCAGACAAAACAGAAGTTATAGTCTTTAGACCTGAGTCTTTGCAAAAGAAGCTGATTAGTCAGTCATTATATTTAAATGGGATTAAACTGATCTGAGAAAATAAAATAAAAAATCATGTTGTTATTTTTGGTCAGGACTTGTTATCTAAATCCCATATCGGTACAGACCAGGACTGATACACGGCTAATGAGAAGGCTCACCCAAACCACACTGACAGGGACGGCACCAGAAGTGCGATGCCAATGTGGCAAGATACGCAAGAACACCAGAGGGCTAAAGATCCATCAAGCCAAGACCAAGTGTGGAAAGGAGGCAATTTTGTTGCAGCGCAGGGTGGAGACACTAGGGGTGTAAATAATAATCGTTTTGTATCGATGCATCGATTCAACAGCCGAAGATTCGATGCATCGACACGTCCGCAAGATAATCGATTCATGTTTTTTTCCCCCTCTGGTCTATTTTTATCCATTTGCTCCTGGGCGTAATTCTCCTCCCGTGCTGCGGTGGCGCTAAACCTATTTTGCCCTCCTACCTCGCTTCCTGGTTATACTCTTACAGCAGTGTGTTGCAGCAAGCTTGACACAGACATTTTTAAGTTATGCTCAATATTGAAGCGTGATCTATGCTACACACTGTGGGTTTGGATACGATTTAGTCCGACGACGGAGGGACATGAGGGCCAAAAAGAGCGGAGATCCAGGTAGAAAAAGGGTCCCAGCGTTCTCGTGCACCTCGCACTTCTAGCGGGTCAAACTTCACGAGTTGTTTTCCGCTATTTCGGTCATAAAAACAAAACAAGCCGGCCTCCTGTCTGCGGCACTGTTTGCGGTCACCTACAATTTGGGAGAGGAGCAGCGGAGCCTCTCTCAAAGGGGCGGTGACGTCTGGAGCCGAGGTATTGCATTGAACTCATTGCACTGATATGTGCAGTATTTTTGCAGTATTTTTTGATGCAACTTTTCTACTTCTGTTATTTGCTGTTGTTTCTAAAAAAAAAAAATGCATGACGATATTACAGCTTTCGTTGATTTATTTCAAACTTGAAACTTTGTTTAGCCTGTAAGGTCTAAAAAAAATTTTTTTTTTTAATTAATCATTAATCGAATCGAATCGAATCGAATCATGGTGTATTCTTGAGTATCGAAAATAATCAAATTGTTGGGTCAGGAAATCGATACTGAATCGAATCGCCATGATGGGTGTGATTTACACCCCTAGGAGACACCTCGTCATATGCAGGAGAACCCCAGTCAGGAGGCACCCCACAGCACTGGAGATCTCTTGGCAACGGCTTTGCCTTTGAACCACACAGTGGTCAACTCTGATGCCTCCCAGCAACCTCAACCTCCAAAGGACAGAATAAAATGGCCGAAAATGAACAGCAACAAGGAGTGGCAGCAGCTGGATGAGGACCTCTGTAAGATTCTTGAAACTGCTCTGGTAGGGGCAGCAGAACAGAACATGGCAACGATGACGGCAAAGATCTATAATGTGGCTAAGGAGTGGTTTGGTGTCGAGGAAAGGAAGACCAGTACTCCTAATGTCCGGCAACCAAATCGGAGGGTAAAGGAGATGCAGAGCTTGCGGAGAGAGATAATGGCACTATCCAGGCAGTTGAAGAATGCCACCAAAGGGAAAAAAGAGGGAATTAGAGACCTAGCATCAGGGCTTTGTGAGCAGCTTCATAGGCTGAGAAGGGCAGAGTAGACACGGAAGCAGAGAAAGAAGAAGGAGGCAAAGAGGGCACAGTTCATAAAAGACCCTTATAGGTTTACTAAAACCTTTTTAGGAGAAGCAAGATCAGGATCACTCAGCAGCTCTAAGGAGGAGGTTGAAGAAACTCTGAGGTTGACTCACTGTGACCCACAGAGACATGAACTTCTTAGCAGCCACCCAAAGATCATCAGGGTGCCAACCCCCTCAGAACCTTTGGTGACCAGAGAACCAACCTGGAAGGAAGTGGAGGAGGTGGTTAAAAAGGCAAGGACAGCATCAGCCTCTGGACCAAGCGGGGTGCCCTACAAAGTGTACAAGAAGTGTCCACTTCTGCTACGTAGACTTTGGAAGCTCCACCGGACAATCTGGGCAAAGGGCAACATACCAGCTTCCTATAGTGTACTATTTTTGTTCTTCCGTGTCCAAGTAGATAATATAAATAGCAAGCAAATGTTTATTAACTGTTTGTCATGGATCACGGCATCTGCATGAGGTGACCCTTGGAATATTCCACAGCATAATATTTTGCACTGACTCCTCTCCCCTTGCTGCTTTGTCTATTGCTTCCTGTGGACATGGTTTATTATTAATGAAGCTTGTTTGCAGGGGGGACCAG
>NW_015150631.1:272679-274987 GCF_000732505.1 Cyprinodon variegatus | reverse complement strand
AACATGGGATTAACTTTCACTGTTATGGCGACGTCTATATCTACTGTATCTACGAATCCAGATGAAGCTAACCCATTTCATTTATTAAAGGCATGACTTGAAGACATTAATAACCTGGATATCTCATATTTCAACACGCTTGGTGATTAATGGGAACTGTTGATAAGGTTACTATGTCAGGTATCGCTACAGTTTTGTTCTACTGGGTGGGACAGAAAGGTTCCAAATGGAGACTTAGATAACATCAACATGAATCAGTGTGCAGGCAAGATATACATTCAGTAATCTGTTGCACACCTAAATGTGTGGGTGTAGGCTTCAACAGACATACATTTCCCAATTTGTATCTATAAGGAAATTAATAAAATTGAAATTTAAAGAAGAGTAGCAAAATGTCAATTGAGTGAAATTAAATGTATTTATTTTGGCATATGCATGTTTCAAATGTTAAAATGATAAGTAATCAAAAGAACCCTTCATAAAGAATGCTTGATATATTGCTTAACAGTGCTGAAAAAGAACACACAGCACACCTCTATGGAGACTTTATGGGTCAGATTATGTCATTCGTTGCTCTTCTACAAAATTTATCATACACCATAAATGTTCAGAATCTACTGTTATAATACCTGTTAGCTTTCCTTGTTTTAAGATTAGATTGGGGCTGTTTGTCTGAATGCAATGCCAGTCAAAAACAAAAGAGCACAAGCCAATAAGAGTGAGTGAAAATTATGCAAGTATAGCCAGTGTTTTCATCCAGTGTTAAATGTTCGTAAAAGTAGCAAGTGGGTAAAGTGAAAATACTCCATGTGATTAAAATTTCCTTTGTTTTTAGATGCACAAAAGGCATGAATGTATGTTTCCCACAAAGACAGTCTTTGCTAAGGAATTTTTTTAAACACTGTTTATTTAGGGCCAAGCTCAGTATTTACAAATGCCCCTACAGTCTACAGAATGTCACAATAATTCACTCAAACAGCACTTCCCACACAGTGGTTCTTTTTTCTTATCACATCCTTTCAACCTCTGATAGGCTACCTGGTTGACACACTCAACACCTCTGTAAACACCATCTACATCACCAGGTCACAACGTACAACTTGTTTGTGGATACGTTAAAATAATGGTTGTACAAATTGATATAGATTTTTTAAAACATATTCTTTGCAAAAATACAAATTAGAATTACATCAGAAAACATTTCTTCATACTTGAAATGGCACTAATTTCTTGCAGTTATACCAGTTCTAAATGTTGAAAAACAAAAACATAATTTGTATGAAAATAGTTTTATTTAAATATACAAACAAATTTAAAGAAACGATCCCCCAATGTTTTTTCAGAAGGTCAGATTAGTGTCTCTTCAACCATCATTTTCTCCATGTGCAGAAAAGTAATTCCTAACGCAAGGCAGATTTTAAAATGCTGCTTTTGGGAATTTGGTCCCCATAATAGTTTTGAAGATTTCCCACCTCAGCACATTGGATGCAAATGTATGATTGATTCATCACTCAGATTCACCAAGGGCTGCTAATCAGTTCCCTATTTAAACCAGGTGTGCTGCAGGGGGAAATCAAGTCATCCAGATAATACTATTTGAGTCTGTAGGGGTGAGTTACTGTATATAGTTTCTCTTTGTTTGCTTTTGTTTTTATTCTAACAATATCTATGACTTACTTATCAGATGTTGGTATTGATTGTTAAAGATGTCATTTCTTTGACATATTCACCTCCTAAAGTGATTTATTTAGACTTTTCCCTTGGACTGACTTTTATCTTTTGCCCTTTGAATGGTTTCAATTGATCAATCCTATCAAATTGTTTTCACTTTGTTAATGCTCTCTGTGCTAATGTTTGAGTCTCCCCCTTTACAAGACTCAGGAAAAGTAGTTTAGTCTATCAGTTGGATTTTATTGTAGTTTGGTTCAGTGCTTTTTATGGCCTCCAAGTCCTAAACCTTGTCATGTCACTATCTACTGAAACTGTTGGCTGGACGTTATAACCATGGAAATTTACATTGCAAGTCAAGCCCTTTTTAGTCATTGTTACTCCTCCCACTAATGAAGTTACCTGGTTGCGGGGATAAAATATGCAGTCGACTCTCTGTTCTTCAAGAACTGAAAGACTCCTGAAGTGTTACAAGTGGCTAACATGTGAATTTTCTTCATAGAAGGGCTATACAGGAACTATTCATCACTTATCCTTCAACATCATTGAGTTTGTGGTGGCTGAAAAGCTGCTGTTGAGGGGGATAAGCCATGCTTGGAGAGATCCATGCAAATGTGATCACTGTGACACTGGTCTTTTT
>NW_015150631.1:269820-272337 GCF_000732505.1 Cyprinodon variegatus | reverse complement strand
CTTTTCAAAAATATAATTCTTCTTTGACCTTCTGGCAATCTGTTTTTACATTTAGCTCCCAGGAGTAGAAAACAGGAAATAACAAGCCATCCATTAGCAGTTGTGGGAAAGGTTTGCTTGGAGTTCTGGCATCTGGTCTCAGATGCATCCAGGAATGCTTCAGTTCGTGCTCTACTGAACAGCAGCTTGGGTCAGCTTGAGATCTGGACACCTCTTCCCCTCTCCAGAGATGGATGGCGACATGTGTCTGTGCCCCTTAATATCACTGAACAAAGCACTCGGGTGAAATGTTTCACATTTGCTAAATATAATTGCTTTGAAGTTGGAAATATTTAGTTGGTCTCTAATGAAATTTGTTCTACTAGGTCGTATTTGAAGCTTTCCATCCACTGACAGTAGACCAAAAAACCTTAAGACAAATTGGAGTAAGAAAAGGCTCTTGCAGTAAGTGTTGGTTACCTTCACCATAGTGTAAGTCAACCAATGATAAGTGATTTGTCAGACCCTTGACCTTAATTTTACTCCTGCAGGAGACCAGTGTGAATCAAATGCAGAGCTGTGGACTGATGACACAACACGTTGCCTGTGCTCAGGTTACCAATTCTTCTGTTTGCCTTCTCAGTGCCCTAAGGATCAAACCTGTGATCCTCTAGATGGACCCAGAAAAATTTCTCCTTCAGGTGTGTGCACCATCCACAGAAACACAGACTGCCACACCTTTGATGGTGTAGCCTTCAGATTGATGTCCCCCTGCACTTATGTGCTGGCCAAGACTTGCACAGAATCTAAAGGTCTGCTGGAGTTCTATGTGGAAGTGGTCAATGTGCAAACTGACAATGAGTCACTGCCAACTATCCAACAAATCAATGTGGGCCTGGGAAATGTGAAGGCATCATTACTTAAAGGTCAGATGCATCGAGCTGTGGTAAGTGGGGTTTTTTTTTTTTTTTTGCAAAAATATCTTATTTGTAGATGTTCTATTCAGGCTAAAGACTTGTATAAAAGTTTAGGTTGACTTTACTTTATTGCTAAAGCATTTTTACTCTTGAAAGCCTCAAGTTAACTTGGATTTGTCTGTCACTTTGCAATTTTCAGATTTTGTCTCATGGAAAAGCTGGCATGCTTGTTATCTAGATCGGCTCATGGTTTTAAATGCATAAAAATTGGAATGGAATTCATATTTTGGTTCTGATTTGGATCGAGGACCTTTTTAAAATGTGAAGGCATTTAGCTTTTCAAGTAAATAAACAATCTTTTGGGGTTTTTTTTTTTGTTTTTTTCTGATGCAGGATTGAAGGGAGTCGGTTATTGACTAAATTCTGAGCTATTAAAGTAAACCTTCAGCTGTAGTCCCAAACTATTAAACCACAGCCCCAAATGTAATCTATAGTGCCTTAAACTTTGTTCACAATTGCTGAGGTGACAGAGCTGTTCCAATACAGTATTAGAAATGTCTCCGCATGCTGCCAAAGATGCTGGCATCTCTATTGGAGTCTGGGCATGCCATGTAATTTAGAATGAAAATGCAATTCCTAGTTCTGATGGTTCTTTGCAACTCGTAAAACTATTGCGCTGTGCTGCCACCTTCTGCTTCAGATTGTTGAAGAGCTGATCACCTGTTGGAGCCAGAGCTTGCTGCTACTAAAAAGAACTAAATGGCTTGAATTTGCTGTATTCATGTTTCCATTAAAGTCAACCTCAGCCAGGCCTAATCACAATGACATCAGTCATGCATGTGTAGCATTTTTATTTATTGCAACATATGGTTATTGGCCGATACTCACCGTACAAGCATCGGAATCGTATCGGGAAAGAAAATGGTCTTGGAACGTCTCCAAATGAAAGCGATGGAATTGTATGATCTAGAGACATTGCATTTTATTTGCCCTAACTAAAGTCATGCGTTTGGATCTAAGACCCTGGATCCAAATGCTCATGGATGTGGCTAGATTGTACATTGTTACTGTGTGTGTGAATGACTGTAGTGTAAAGCACTTTAATCAAGTCTCCAGATATGAAAAACAATTGTATGGTACAGGCCATTTACCATTGGATTCAACAAAATACTTCTTGAGGCTTCATACACTTTGCATTTAGCTCCTGCTCTGAGTTGTTAAATCTTCTACAACTTCTTGCACCAAATAAAACTTTTTTTTTTGTGGTTTTCAGGTTCATGGTGTCTGGCAAGAGCTTCCACTGAGTCTGAACAATGACACTGTCCATATAAAGAGCAACCCTGCTGTGGTGGTGATGGGAAGCAGTTCTGGAGTGTCTGTTTCCTATGACATTACTGGAGCTGTCCGAGTCAGAATCCCATTACAATATTCCGATGGATTTTGTGGATTATGTGGCAACTTCAATCAACTGCCTGGAGATGACTTTCTCAAACCTGATGGCACAAAAGCTGATGATGCTACAGCTTTGGTTAAGAGTTGGGAGACTGGAGGAAATGTCTCTTCCTGTGAAAGCATCAAAGTGCCTCAACATTGTGATGCACTGGACAAAGCTCTTTATAGC
>NW_015150631.1:266412-267953 GCF_000732505.1 Cyprinodon variegatus | reverse complement strand
CTACAGAATCATTTGAATTTGGAGACAGCTGGAGAATTCCAATCAATGAAGGGTGAGTCAGACTAAGGCTCTGTTTAAAATCCTGGACTGCATCCCCCTAGGATGTAGTGTACCTAGACTGGATCCTTCGAAGTCTGTGAAAATAAGGAGACCGGAAGTGTTTTCGCTGTGAATTCGAACAGGTGTTGACATTCACGGTTGCTTAGTAACCGTGAATCTTAACACACAAAGCAGGAAAAGAATGAAAACCGAAATTTTCAAAACCATTTATTTATTGTAAAGTGAACAAAGACTACACTCACAAGAATCCAGAGTGGAATAAAGGTGCCAACCACCGGGAGCAGGAACAAATAAAAGCAAATGTAATGATAGAAACTTTAGTCGGTTAAATAACATGCTGCCGTCATGTTGCTATTTTCAAATATCCATTAATGTAAAAATATCCATAGCTGCATATTGGTGGTTCTCCAGTTTTATATTGTTAAAACACTTTACAGAATTGTTTATATTTTAACTCTTCCATATTATGATGATCTTATACATTTTTCTAAGGCCCACATTTGTGACCATTTTCAATAATCTTTCTGCTGCTGTAAATTTAGCCATTGTGGGACAAAGGGATTTTCTATTCTATAAAAGGGGTAGAAAGATATGTAAATCTAAACGATGTATGTATAAAAGATATAGCTGCAAAATCTCTAATATTCAACAACAAAAATACTTAAGCATATTGTGCAAAACGGCAATAAAAAAAATTGAACTATCAAATTTACCCCCAGATTCCACATACTCCGTCAGCACTCTACTCCGCCCCGCTGACTTACGTCGTGCAGAGCGCTTGTCTTTCATGTAACTTAATAGGAGCTGTTCCACATCCACCGCTACTCCTCCGCACATCTCTGTCCACGTACGTCTTCTCCGTCCTTCACCGACAAAATACGGAGCCAAGCTTTTTTTTTTTTTTTTTTTTTTTTTTTGCGGTCCGGCCAGGTCAAGATCCGCAATTGCAATCGCACCAAACGGGAAAAAGAACATCGAAATTCCAGCTCGTCAAATTAAAATATAGTACCAACAGATCGGTAACTAGAAATTATAGCATAATTCTTATATATTTAAAAAAACAAACAGTTTAAAGATTGGATGCAAACTATTGGTTATTCACCAACCAGGAAGCAGTTTTCTAATCTCCATCAAAATATTTATTTTATACTGAGGGACCTAAAGTTTAATCAAATCCATTCAAAGAAATTTCTTACAGGAATGGATGGAGAGATGCTGAGTTTGGGAGTTCATAAAAAAAAAAGCAGTTTTGAATTATCCTAGTTATCCCTGTTACAAAAAATATTTGGGCAGAAACTGAACATATGCTGGATGACTGGATTCTTCTAATATGCCATATTAAATTAAGTGCTTACAGGGTTCATAAAGGAATGAGTGACTAATTTAATGCTATTAGAAATGATTTTATGAAATATGAAGGAGCTGTAAGCACAGTTCCCGTGTGTGGCTTTGTCTTTAATACCTGGTGGGGACAATTTCCT
>NW_015150631.1:264821-265817 GCF_000732505.1 Cyprinodon variegatus | reverse complement strand
CCTGGTTTATCTCGCGCATGCCCTCTATGATCTCCAAGGATCTTGGAGCAGAGTGGACGGGAGCCACAGCGGAGGCTGTAGGCTTTGCCCAGGTGGTCTAGAGCGCAACAGAGCGCTGACGGAGTATTGGGATTTCGGGGTTATAGTCCCCACACTGCAGATATTAGAATCTGTCTTTAAATTACAGCCAAACCCATTTAGACAGTAACAGATAAAAACCTTTAGATATATCAAACATTACTGATGCTTATCAGACTCAATAACAATTTAAACAACGATTTTCATTCATTTCAGGTAGAACTATTCAGACTTGTATTATATTAAACTGAACTTCCAAGTTTTACCACTGTTCGGTGCCAAGTAACCTCTGATCACGGAACAAATTTCAGCTTGCTTGGTCTCGCAATGAATCCTGGGTAAACCAAGGATGGCGAGGATACATCCGACCCGTCCTTCAAATCGGGCAAAAAGGACGCATTTTAAGGTCTCATAACAAGGACACTTGGAATCGACTAGACCTCTGTGCAGCGCTATGACGTAATCGTCCTTTGAATCTGGCCTTCTAAGGACTCGTCCCAGGATTTCGAACAGAGCATAAATGTTGTGCTTTGTAATGACTGTTTCCTTACTCAGTTGGTAGTGGTCATTAAATTCACTTTAACTGAACTTTATGGTTTTTAAAAATTTCATGTCAACACTTTGGTAAGCATGTATTGAGCTGGACAACCAATGAGCAATGGGGAGGCTAGATTCCATTTTGACATTCTAGAGGCTTTCAAACTGTCCTTGTGACCCACTGTCGGTAAATGTCTGCTCCGGCCACTGATCTCTATTCACTGGATTGCTGATCGCCTGATGGTGATTCTGCCATGTTGGTACTACCCACAGAGACGTGCAGTAAAATGCCTACATGAGAAGGATTTGGCTGCAAAAAATGAAGTTTGCTGGCTATGAAAGTCTAACAAGTGTATGTGCTAACCAAAAAAAATCCATATA
>NW_015150631.1:257865-261276 GCF_000732505.1 Cyprinodon variegatus | reverse complement strand
CTATCAATACCTATCTATTTCTCAAGTTTCTGTTCTGATAAAATACTACATCTAATTAAGGGAGTTAAAATGTATTAAGTTCTACTAACGGCTAAATTAAAATGGGTTTTTAAAAGCCAAGAAAGCAAAATCTCCAGGATTCAAACCCAAACTTAGCCAGGGTTTTTCTATGATGACTTGCTTCTTGTTTATGAGCAGGCTTTCTGTTTTTGTTTCTGCGTTCCGAGAAGTGTATTTTAGGTTAGCTGTATAACCAGTGAAGCAAGTGTATCAAGGTTTTTCCCAGTTCAAATATTTCTGTTGTGATCATTGACTTTATTACACTATATGGTTCATTTAACATCCTAAGTTATCAAATCATGCAAGGTAAATTAGTCCAGAAATGAAGTTAAGGAGATGAATTGCAATGGAGTTCAATTAAACATATAAACGGAAATGCATGAAAAACTTTTTTGGAAAAGCAGAAGTTAGTAACATAGAGTTGGCCCCTGTATAGAAAGACTTATCAAAATACAGGTGTCCAATATTGATCTGCTCTTGCACACAAAGTGTCTGAATGGAGAAAGAATTAACAGTTCTTCTAATGGCTAAATTAATACAAACCTCTAAATACCGATTGTTACTTCATCCTATTTCATCAGTACTTTTTCTACTTTCTTGTTCCTTGTATTTCTTTAGCTCAAACCACAAATGGAAATGCCAGCACAACAGATGGAAATACCAGTCCAACAGGTAATTCCCATCACAGTGTGATTAACTGATAAATTACATAATTTTCCTTCGCTTCTTGGTGCTCAGAAATGATGAGAAATATATGTCCCCAAACTTTTCTTTCTATCCATCTCAATTTTGTCTATAGGTACAATTGAACATCCTAATAAAAGGGTGAACATTTTTTGTATCATTTGTGATGTAGTTTAAACTATCACAATACGTAAAATATTTGGTAATTACAAGTCTATTATAAAACTGTAATAACCCTTTTTCTTAACTAAGAAGCAATACCTAAATGCACAGAAACATACTTTATTGTATGTTACACCACTATTTTCTCTGAGTGGATTTAGAGGCTCAATATGCCACTCCTCTTTAAGTTCGGGTATTGACTGGAAACCCCTGTAGAAGATAGGAGAAGCAGGAAAATAACAGGTCTTCACAAGCTCCAAGGACTTAGAGACCATACCAAACTGTTGTTGAAACCAATTGTTTTGAAAATCCTGTTCGCTTTTTTGTTAGTGCTTTGTTCAATAACAGGTAAGTTTCACAAAAAAAAACTACAGGCCTGCTGTTTTGTTAATTTGTTTTTATGCTAAGAACCTCCCTTAGCTATTTGCAGAATGAGCTCACTGGCATGTAGAAGGACAGAGATGTAGTGGTGTATGGTCTGAGTTGTGGCTGAAAACTGCAAAAGACTATCAGGGCCACAGTGAAGAAAAGAAAATAGAAGAGGAATTTTTCCCCCTTTCACACCAAGTCAGTAAAGTTTAAATGACGAAAGTAAAGTTGAAATGTAAATAATACAGTAAATAAAAAGCTCAGTTTTATAGGATGACGGCTTAAAAGGGATACAAAACAACAAATTGTCAAGATGATGTCGGTGTAAACACATCTACTGATGTTTTCATTCTTCTATTTCAACTTCTTTTACAGTTTGACTTTACCATTTTATTGACTTGATGAGGAAGAGGGGAAAAGCTCCTTCCCCAAGATTCTTTTCCTCTGTGGCTCTAACACTCTGTGATACCCCACCTAACATAAAACAATGTATCAGTAGCGGCAGTAAAGCAGCTTCACGCAGGTCTGCTGCAGAAGCAGGTTATTAAAGGATTAAGAAAATGAACCAGATCCTCATCCTTGCCAGGTACTGTAAAAGTAACCCATGTCTATGATGAAATCAAACATGCCGACTCTAGATCATATAACAAAGTACCTGGGCTCTAAGTGGACCTCTTAAGAACCTCCTTAACCTCTCCATCTTCCCTACCCACCAGCACAGTGTTATGGAAGAATCATTGAAATACTGCTGTGGTTAAATATCTGCCTTTATCTGCCTCTTGATGTCTATAAGCTTTTAGGTAATTGCTAGGTTCATGTTCATTTCTGCTTTCATTTTTAACAAGCAATGTCAGCTATTAAATCCTACATTTCTATTTTAGTTTTTCAAATTTCAGTAAACTAACTCGTGCTTTGCTATTTCCTAGCTACAGTGAATATTACAAGTGCCAATGGAACAGGTAATTTTACTAACACAACCACAGTTACTGTTTCCATGACTTTACTGCAATAAGACTATTTTAATCAATCTCATTAACTTTATGACCCTTATAAACAGGTTTTTAGTAAATACTTCATCCCATGTTCTTCAATTTAGCTATCTCTGTTTTAATTAGANCTGTGCAGAGAATAGTCACTATGCAGTTTGCATCCCTACATGCAGTCCAACATGTGAACACCTTGATGGCCCACCACACTGCAATGTACAGAGAACCTGCATTTCAGGATGTGTCTGTGATGATGGCTTTGTACTAAAGGGGAGTGTCTGTGTGCCTGTCCACAAATGTGGATGTGTTGGGAGGAATGGCATAATTCACAAAGTGAGTAAAGTGTTTTCACTTCTACATTTCTAAACTTGTGCAGATGGCAGTAGGCTTATAGTACATTTTGTTCTAGTTTGGTGAAGTATGGTACACCAACCACTGCAGTCAGAAATGTGAGTGTGAAGAGGATGATGGGGAAGGGCAAGTTGACTGTGAAGAGACGGAGGGGTGTGAAGATGATGCCATCTGCCTCCAAAGTGAAATGGGGGAATATTATTGCGAATCCACAGGTATGGCAAGATTACTTGAGACTGTATCAAATGCTTATATTCATTTTTTCATGTTCCTTGACAGATTTTGGTGAGTGTACCATCAAAGGAAACCCAGAGTACAACACGTTTGATAAACTGAAGCATGAATTCAGTGGAACAGACTTGTATGTGCTGGTCAGGACCAAAAATCTGCCAAAGAATCTCCCAGATATCTACATAATGGGCACAACGGCATGCAGTGGCGAGGATATTCAAAATGATGACAGCAGTGAGGAAAATGATGAAAGCGGTAGCGAGGAGTACAATGATGATGATACTGCAGGTCACAAGCAAAGACTGCAAGAGCTTAAAATCAATGTATACAATCATACTATAGAGCTCAAGCACAAGAGGAAGGTGTTGGTAAGTATAGTTATGCATTCAGTTTGGCATTTCACAGGTTTTGCTGTGGAAAAGCTTTCATCTGGAACTAGGAAATGCCATGTTACCTCAGGTGCTTTATGTTAAATATCCATGTAAAATGACTCCCTTTGAAGTACACAATCAAGATCCTACAGTTTAACTTGCTATGTCCTGCAATTTGTTTATATTGCAGTGATCAA
>NW_015150631.1:253802-256717 GCF_000732505.1 Cyprinodon variegatus | reverse complement strand
CCTCCATCACCTGCAGTTCCTTGGAGGGTGATAGTTGGATCTTGTCACAGGGCAATGGCTTTGCTAATGCTTTACATTTTCCTTGTATCAGTGCAGCTACGTTCCTATGAAGGTGAGTTGAAAATGCAAATTTTCTAATAGAAAGTCTCTTAAACTGTATAAAATTAGTGTTGCATTTTAAAAAGCCATCGCAGAAATTATGCAAGACTAAACGGTATTTAAAAAGGCTGCTTGACATGGATTAATTCAGAAAATCTGATATGTAAAAGGAAGAAAAATCTCCTATTAATGAATATATTGCTGTATTGGTGCAGATATTCATTCACTTGGCCCTCAGCTGCAAGGCCACAACCTGTCGGATAGGGGACTGTTTATCCTATTACTGAGAGTTGGGATGATACAATTCCCATGACAAGCAGGTTGTTTTAAAGTTGATAACATGTTATTGTTTAACCAAGTGTCTGCAATGTGTTTGACTCTAACAACCTTCACAGCATTTCCATCATTGTGACACACTGTCTAGTCAGAACAGGACTGAACATTATGCTGTAAGGGCTGTATGTTTTGTTCTCCAACTCACAGTAAAATAAAATGTAGACACGGTGAAATCCATTAATCTCCATTCACTTGACTGTATAATTGAATACCTTTTTCACACAAACCTTGTTTTAATTTGATCTCCAAAAACTCTGAGCAACAGCTCTTACCTCAGAGTTGGCAAATAGAAATTTAGACTTCTGGAGTTTGTCTATAAATGCTACTTTCCAATCAACAAATTGTGAAAATCTACTGGAGGAAAAAATTACTCTTGGATGACACATAAGCATTGAAAAGTTGGAAAATGCTGCAATAATTTAACTTTATTGATTTACCTCTGCATTTAACCCAACCCCTTGAGGAGCATTGTGCTGCCATAGAGCCGTGCCCAGGGAGCAATCGAGGGTTAAAGGTCTTGGCCAGGAACCCAAAGTGGAGGCAGTGGGATTTGAACCAAACACCACTAACCCACTGTCAGATTCCAGAAAATCTGCACAGTGCCACACTCACTATTTGGGCCCCATAAAAGGCTTACATATAGTTGGTGATAAACGTGAAAAAATAAAACAAAAACCTTGCAGTCATTTTTTGTTTAAGATCTACAGGAGTAGCTGGCCAGCCAGTATCATCAATGTGATTCCGCTCCAACCTTTAGAAGGATCAACTAAGTAGTTGTAGGCAGCAGATAGCTAGCTTACAGTATTTTACACAATAGGTTAATCTACCGATAACATGAAGTATTTGTGTAACAAACTTTCTTGACAAACTGGATCATGGTATTGGACACATTTCACCATCTCTCCTTTTTTTTCCTGTTCCTTTTGGAAAACCGGATAGAAAAGACAGAAAATACTTTGTCTGGGTAACCACGGCAGTATTAACCAGACAGAAAATCTTTTACCTCTTCTTTGTTTTGCTGTTTAATGCTGAAAGATATGAGAGAACACAAGGATAATTTACTGCGGAATTTTCATTTTATATTTGAAATTTCTAGGGGAACATATGTTTTCTTCATCTGGGGCACAAACTGAGGGTTATTGCTTAGGGGTAATGTTCTTGCCTCAAGCGTAACTGAGACTTTATGCCCAAAACACATACACTCTGAACAAAAACTTCTTGACTCTAGCTCAAAATTACACCAATTCTATAATTAGTTAAAACTACACAAAATCACAGAGNTATTTCTTTAGCTCAAACAGATGGAAATATCAGCCCAACAGGTAATTCCCATTACAGTGTGATTAACTGATAAGTCACATGATTTTCCAAGGCTTGATGTTTATTTGGTTTTCATCTTATTGGCCCCTCTTCCTTGTCTTTCACCATTTCAACTTTTCTACCATCTTTTAATCAGATTCTGATAATGCTTATGTCTTTCTATGTACTTTAAAGTTCTTCCTCCAGATTGCTGGATTTCTAACCCTCTGTGTATATATATTATATATCACAACTATTACACAAGAGTAACTTGGTGCTTCAACATGTCATTCATCTAGCGGGCACCTACAGTAGGGTGGGCAATCAGATATGAGGGTTTGTGCGGTGATATACAAGAACAAAAGGGAACTTCTTCTACTACTTTTGCCAATAACCTAATGCCACTTCATTAAGTAACTGCTCAAAGCTTTGGGGTTTTTTTTAGCTTTAGCCAAAATTAATTAACCTAAAAAGTTTGCCTGCGCTATTATTTTCTTGATTTAACAATGATAACCTTTTATTGTGCTTTGTATTTCTTTAGTTCAAACAACACAGAGAAATAAAAGAAATAATACCCATCACAGTGAAATTAACTGTTATGTGAAATTATTTTTTCCACCACTCATTATTTGTCTTCTGAGATAAAAAGAAATAAAAGTCCTTAAGATTCTCTACCTATCAATACCTATCTATTTCTCAAGTTTCTGTTCTGATAAAATACTACATCTAATTAAGGGAGTTAAAATATACGGTATTAAGTTCTACTAACCGCTAAATGAAAATGGGTTTTTAAAAGCCAAGAAAGCAAAATCTCCAGGATTCAAACCCAAACTTAGCCAGGGTTTTTCTATGATAACTTGCTTCTTGTTTATGAGCAGGCTTTCTGTTTTTTTTCTGCGTTCCGAGAAGTGTATTTTAGGTTAGATGTATAACCAGTGAAGCGAGTGTATCAAGGTTTTCCCAGTTCAAATATTTCTGTTGTGACCATTGACTTTATTACACTATATGGTTCATTTAACATCCTAAGTTATCAAATCATGCAAAGTAAATTGGTCCAGAAATGAAGTTAAGGAGAGGAATTGCAATGGAGTTCAATTAAACATATAAACAGAAATGCATGAAATACTTTGTGGAAAAGCAGAAGTTAGTAACATAGAGTTGGCCCCTGTATAGAAAGACTT
>NW_015150631.1:249290-252880 GCF_000732505.1 Cyprinodon variegatus | reverse complement strand
CCTCAAATTCTGATAATACTTCTATCTTACTATGTACTGTAAAGTTCTTCCTTCAGTTTGCTGAAGGATAAACGGGTAGCTTGGAGTTTCAACATGTCATTCATCTAGGGGGCACCTACAGTAGGGTGGACAATCAGGTTTGAGGGTTTGTCCGGTGATATACAATAACAAAAGGCAACTTCCTCTACTGCTTTTACCAATACCCTAATGCCACTTTATTAAGCAATTGCTCAAAGCTTTGATTTTTTTTAGCTTTAGCCAAAATGACTGAATTCAAAAAGTTTGCCTGGGCTATTAACTAAACAATGATAACGTTTTATCATGCTTTGTATTTCTTTAACTCAAACAACACAGGGAAATATATATAATATATAAGGAATGTATTTTAGGTTAGCTATATAACCAGTGAAGCGAGTGTATCAAGGTTCTTCCCAGTTCGAATATTTCTGTTGTGACCATTGACTTTATTACACTATATGGTTCATTTAACATCCTAAATTATCAAATCATGCAAAGTAAATTAGTCCACAAATGAAGTTAGGGTGAGGAATTGCAATGGAGTTCAATTAAACATATAAACAGAAATGCATGAAATACTTTGTGGAAAAGCAGAAGTTAGTAACATAGAGTTGGCCCCTGTATAGAAAGACTTATCAAAATACAGGTGTCCAATATTGATCTGCTCTGGCACACAAAGTGTCCAAATGGAGAAAGATTTAACAGTTCTTCTAATGGCTAAATTAATACAAACCTCTAAATACCAATTATTACTTCATCCTATTTCATCAGTACTTTTTCTACTTTCCTGTTCCTTCTATTTCTTTAGCTCAAACCACACATGGAAATGCCAGCACAACCGATGGAAATACCAGTCCAACAGGTAATTCCCATCACAGTGTGATTAACTAATAAATTGCATAATTTTCCTTCACTTCTTGGTGTTCAGAAATGATGAGAAATATATGTCCCCAAACTTTTCTTTCTGTCCATCTCAAATTTTGTCCATAGGTACAATTGAACATCCTAATAAAGGGGTGAACATTTTTTTTATACCATTTGTAATGTAGTTTAAACTATCACAATACATCAAATATTTGGTAATTTATAAGTCTATTATAAAACTGTAATAACCCTTTTTCTTAACTAAGAAGCAATACCTAAATGCACAGAAACATACTTTATTGTATGTTACACCACTATTTTCTCTGAGTGGATTTAGAGGCTCAATATGACACTCCTCTTTAAGTTCGGGTATTGACTGAAAACCCCTGTAGAAGATAGGAGAAGCAGGAAAATAACAGGTCTTCACAAGCTCCAAGGACATAGAGACCACACCAAACTGTTGTTGAAACCAATTGTTTTGAAAATCCCATTGGCTTTTTTGTTAGTGCTTTGTTCAATAACAAGCAAGTTTCACAAAAACAACTACAGGCCTGCTGTTTTGTTGATTTGTTTTTATGCTAAGAACTTCCCTGAGCTATTTGCAGAGTGAGCTCACTGGCATGTAGAAGGACAGAGATGTAGTGGTGTATGGTCTGAGTTGTGGCTGAAAACTGCTAAAGACTATCAGAGCCACAGTGAAGAAAGGAAAATAGAAGAGGAATTTTCCCCATTTCCCACAAAGTCAGTAAAGTTTAAATGACGAAGGTAAAGTTAAAATGTAAATNAAATCCCCTTTTTTTCCACCATGGGTTTGGCTTTGCTCTAGCTTCCCTCTGTCCATCCCAATTAAAATATTTGCACTGCAAGAACCAAGTGTTTAGAATCGCTTCCATCCTGAATGTACCTTTACATAGGAATAATAATATAAATCACTGTCTTCATTAGCATCATTCAGGTTGGGTGTGAATACACCTTAAATCATATTAGTCTTTCCTCCTTTATACTGTCACTTCCTACATTTATAATTTTTTCTGATGCGTTTTTATCCTATTGGCCCCTCTTCCTTGTCTTTCACCTTTTCAACGTTTCTACACTGTTTTTCTCAAATTCTGATAATACTTCTATCTTACTATGTACTGTAAAGTTCTTCCTTCAGTTTGCTGAAGGATAAACGGGTAGCTTGGAGTTTCAACATGTCATTCATCTAGGGGGCACCTACAGTAGGGTGGACAATCAGGTTTGAGGGTTTGTCCGGTGATATACAATAACAAAANTCTGGAGTTTGTCTATAAATGCTACTTTCCAATCAAATTGTGAAAATCTGCTGGAAGAAAAATCACCCTTGGATGACACAAAAGCTTTGAAAAGTTTGAAAATGCTGCAATAATTTAACTTTATTCATCTCAGATTGGAGAAATTTACCTCTGCATTTAACCCAACCCATTGGGGAGCATTGTGCCACCATAGAGCCGTGCCCAGGGAGCAATCAAGGGTTTAAGGTCTTGGCCAGGAACCCAGAGTGGAGGCAGTGGGATTTGAACCAGACACTTGCAACCTTCTTAGATTACCTTCCACATGCTTTCCTGAAGCTAGTAAGACTATGATGTACAAGTGCATAAGCCTCAATCCAAAACTGCCCTCTATGCACTATTCCTTAACTATAGTGTCACTCCTAATGAAGTCGCACTGGCAGCTGTGGAGGCCTTTTGAAGGTAGTGCCTGATCAGTAAGAATAGGACTTCCTCCTCCCTCTACTGGAAAACAGAGCAGCCATTGCTATGGTAACAGGTTGTATGGCATACATTTTTATGCATGACTATAGAAGTGTGGTACAGGTTGAAATGAAATCAAACATTTGACATCTATTCTGTTTTTCTGTCAATGTGATGAAGATTACAGTAAGCAAACCAATGGAAGTTACATTTGAATGGAAAGATTTCCTCAATTAGTCCACCACTAACCCACTGTCAGATTCCAGAAAATTTGCACAGTGCCACACTCACTATTTGGGCCCCATGAAAGGCTTACATGTAGTTGGTGATAAAAATGAAAAAAATAAAACAAAAACCTTGCAGTCATTTTTTAAGATCTACAGCAGTAGCTTGCCAGCCAGTATCATCAATGTGATTCCACTCCAACCTTTAGGAGGATCAACTAAGTAGTTGTAGGCAGCAGATAGCTAGCTTATTTTACACAATAGGTTAATAATCTATCGATAACATGAAGTATTTGTGTAACAAACTTTCTTGACAAACTGGGTCATGGTATTGGACACATTTCACCATCTCTCCTTTCTTTCTGTTCCTTTTGGTAAACCAGACGGAAAAGACAGAAAATCCTTTCTGTCTGGTTAACCACGGCAGTATTAACCAGACAGAAAATCTTTTACCTCTTCTTTGTTTTGCTGTTTAATGCTGAAAGATAAGAGAGAACACAAGGATAATTTACTTTACTGAGGAATTTTCATTTTATATTTGAAATTTCTAGGGGAACATATGTTTTCTTCATCTGGGGCACAAATTGAGGCTTATTGCTTAGGGGTAATGTTCTTGCCTCAAGCGTAACTGAGACTTTATGCCCAAAACACATACACTCTGGACAAAAACTTCTTCACTCTAGCTCAAAATTACACCAATTCTATAATTAGTTAAAACTACACAAAATCACAGAGGAAATCCCCTTTTTTTCCACCATGGGTTTGGCTTTGT
>NW_015150631.1:241060-247215 GCF_000732505.1 Cyprinodon variegatus | reverse complement strand
GCTCCTTCCCAAAGATTTTTTTTCCTCTGTGGCTCTAACACTCCCTCATACCCTACCCCACATAAAACTCTGTATCAGTAGTGGGCCCAGCTTTACACAGGTTCACTGCTGCAGCAGCAGGTTATTACAGGATTAAGAAAATGAACCAGATCCACATCCTTGCCAGGTACTGTAAAAGTAACCCATGTCTATGATGAAATCAAACATGCCGACTCTAGATCATATAACAAAGTACCTGCGCTCTAAGTGGACCTCTTAAGAACCTCCTTAACCTCTCCATCTTCCCTACCCACCAGCACAGTGTTATGGAAGAATCATTCAAATACTGCTGTGGTTAATAGCTGCCTTTTTTCTGCCTCTTGATGTCCATAAGCTTTTAGGCATTATCCAGGTTCATGTTCATTTCTGCTTTCATTTTAATAAGTAATGTCAGCTATTAAATCCTACTTTTCTATTTTAGTTTTTCAAATTTCAATAAACTAACTTGTGCTTTACTATTTCCTAGCTACAATGAATATTACAAGTGCCAATGGAACAGGTAATTTTACTAACACAACCACAGTTACTGTTTCCATTACTTTACTGCAACATGTCTATTTTAATCAATCTCATTAACTTTATGACCCTTATAAACAGGTTTTTAGTAAATACTTCTTCCCATGTTGTTCAGTTTGGCTATCTCTGTTTTAATTAGAATAGGTGTTTGTCTTTGGTAATATAACAAATAAAACTATATCAAGACTCGTTGTTGGTCTCAAATGATAAGAGATCAATATCCTTACCCTTTTCAAGCTTTCCACCATCTCTATATATTTTTTGAGATTTGTCTTCAGGTTCACTACTACATCCTGATAAAGGGGTCAAATTACTTTCAATATTTTTCGATTTTTTTTTAGTTCTAAACATCAGAATACACAATTTATTATTCTATTACAAAACAGGAATACCATTTATTGACTAAGAAGCAAGATCTTATTGCTCAAATGCATCCTTTTTTGAAATGTTTCAGTATGGTTTTCCCTAATCGGTTTTTAAATAATTAGATTGACCTATTCTATAGATAAACTTGTTTGGTGTTATACTCTTGGACAAGAGATAAGAAAACCACATAGTAAGTTTATGTGGTGCTGCAAGAAAGCAAAATCTCCAGGATTCAAACCCAAACTAAGCCAGGGTTTTTCTATGATAACTTCCTTTTTGTTTAAGAGCAGGCTTTCTGTTGTTCTTCTGCGTTCCAAAAGATGTATTTTAGGTTAGCTATATAACCAGTGAAGCGAGTGTATCAAGGTTCTTCCCAGTTAAAATTATTCTGTTGTGACCATTGACTTAATTACAGTATATGGTTATTTAACATCCTACGTTATACAATCATGCAGAGTAAATTAGTCCACAAATGAAGTTAAGGGTGATGAATTGCAAGGTTGATAAATTAAACATATAAACAGAAATGCATGAAATACTTTGTGGAAAAGCAGAAGTTAGTAACATAGAGTTGGCCCATGTGTAGAAAGACTTTTTAAAATACAGGTGTCCAATATTGACCTGCTCTTGCACACAAAGTGTCTGAATGGAGAAAGATTTAACAGTTCTTCCAATGACTAAATAAAATGGGTTTATTGTTAAGGCAAATACGGACCACTAAAGACTGATTGTTACCTAATCCTAGTTCAACAGTACTTTTTTCTTCTTTTTCCTTCTTTGTATTTCTTTAGCTCAAACAGATGGAAATATCAGCCCAACAGGTAATTCCCATTACAGTGTGATTAACTGATAAGTCACATGATTTTCCAAGGCTTGATGTTTAGTTAGTTTTTATCCTATTGGCCCCTCTTCCTTGTCTATCACCATTTCAACTTTTCTACCATGTTTTAATCAGATTCTGATAATGCTTCTATCTTACTATTCACTGTAAAGTTCTTCCTTCAGTTTGCTGGATTTCTAACCATCTGTGTAGATATATTATATATCACAACTGTTAAGAGTAACTTGGAGCTTCAACATGTCATTCATCTAGGGGGCACCTACAGTAGGGTGGGCAATCAGATATGAGGGTTTGTGCGGTGATATACAAGAACAAAAGGGAACTTCCTCTACTACTTTTGCCAGTGGCTAATGCCACTTGATTAAGTAACCGCTCAAAGCTTTGGTTTTGTAGCTTTAGCCAAAATGAATGATTTCAAAAAGTTTGCCTGGGCTATTATTTTCTTGATTTAACAATGATAACCTTTTATCATGCTTTGTTTAACTCAACTAGCTTTCTTTTACTCAAACAACACAGGGAAATAAAATAAATAATTCCCATCACAGGGAAATTAACTGTTACGTGAAATGATTTTTTTCCACCAATCATTGTTTGTCTTCTGAGATAAAAATACTGTAGATGTCCTTAAGATTCTCTACCTATCAATCTGCACAAAAGCCAAAATGTCCACGATTCACAAATGTACTGTTCTATACCAAATGCTATGTCCAACTGTGATAACTTCCTTTTTGTTTATGTGCTGGCTTTCTTTTTTTCTTCTGCGTTCGGAGAGGTGTATTTTAGGTTAGCTGTATAACCAGTGAAGCGAGTGTATCAAGGTTTTTCCCAGTTCAAATATTTCTGTTGTGACCATTGACTTTATTACAGTATATGGTTCATTTAACATCCTAAGTTATCAAATCATTGCAAAGTAAATTAGTCCACAAATCAAGTTGAGGGTTAGAAAAGGCAATGGTGATAAATTAAGCATTTCAACAGAAATGTATGAAACACTTTACAGGAAATGCTGAAGTTAGTAACATAGAGTTGGCTAAATTAAAATGGGATTTTCTTTAGAGCCAAATAGAAACCTCTAAAGACCAATTGTTACTTCATCCTATTTCAACAGTACTTTTTCAACTTTTTTCTTCTTTGTATTTCTTTAGTTCAAACAACAGTTGGAAATGCAAGCACAACAGGTAATTCCTATCACAGTGTGATTGACTGATAAGTCATATTATTTTTCAAGGCTTGTTGTCTAGTTACATAGAAGTTGCAGAGACAGCTGAGCACTTGGAGATAGCAAGAGGCAATGTGAGTGCATCACTGTAGCAGAATACAAGAGCGATGAAACTAAGTGTGCACAAAGTCATGCACGAACGCTGCCAGCAAAGAAGAGTCTGTGCACTTAAAATTACACAGCCCTGAAGATGGTGGTATATTCCTCCAGGCTGCAGCTCTTCCCTGCACTGCGTACCACACCTGAATCTTTTATTGGTACAGACTACCCATCTGTTCCAGTTCACTTTCACCCCTGGGTATGGGTCCATTAAAGTTAGAAGTAGAAACAGAATGGTGAGAAGAATTAACAAACAGCACCCTTTGGTGTCACAATATTTGATGGATCACAGAAAATAGTACAACATCAGAAGCTCTGGAGCTACAGGACTGCGATGAATGATAAAAGATTTACCAGTCCTTCTAAGGAGCAAATTAAAAGGACTTTTTTAAAAGCCATCCACAAACCTCTTAAGATGGTGCAACAGTGCATTGGATGCAAGAGTTTGCCCTGCAACCTGAGGGTTGTTGGTCCAAGCCCCGGCACAGGCTTTCAGTATTGATGAGTCCTTGGGCAAGACACTTACCTGCATTAACTGCAACACTCTCTCATAACCTACCCCACATAAAACTTGGTAAAAATAGCGGAACCAGCTTCACACAGGTTCCCTGTAGCAGCAGCAGGTTATTACAGGATTAAGAAAATAAACCAGATCCACATCTTTGCCAGGTACTTTAAAAGTGTCCCATGTCTATGATAAGATTAAACACTTACTGACTGACTATGATGATGTNCTAGGGGGCACCTACAGTAGGGTGGGCAATCAGATATGAGGGTTTGTGCGGTGATATACAAGAACAAAAGGGAACTTCCTCTACTACTTTTGCCAATAACCTAATGCCACTTCATTAAGTAACTGCTCAAAACTTTGGTTTTGTAGCTTTAGCCAAAATGAATTAACTTAAAAAGTTTGCCTGGGCTATTATTTTCTAGATTTAACAATGATAACCTTTTATTGTGCTTTGTATTTCTTTAGTTCAAACAACACAGGGAAATAAAAGAAATAATTCCCATCACAGTGAAATTAACTGTTACGTGAAATGATTTTTTCCACCACTCATTGTTTTTTCTTCTGAGATAAAAAGAAATAAAAACCCTTAAGATTCTCTACCTATCAATACCTATCAATTTCTCAAGTTTCTGTTCTGATAAAATACTACATCTATTTAACGGAGTTAAAATATATTAAGTTCTACTAACGGCTAAATTAAAATGGGTTTTTAAAAGCCAAGAAAGCAAAATCTCCAGGATTCAAACCCAAACTTAGCCAGGGTTTTCCTATGATAACTTGCTTCTTGTTTATGTGCAGGCTTTCTGTTTTTCTTCTGCGTTCCGAGAAGTGTATTTTAGGATAGCTGTATAACTAGTCAAGCGAGTGTTTCGAGATTTTTCCCAGTTCAAATATTTCTGTTGTCACCATTAACTTTATTACACTATATGGTTCATTTAACATTCTAAGTTATCAAATCATGCAAAGTAAATTAGTCCACAAATGAAGTTAAGGAGAGGAATTGCGATGGAGTTCAATTAAACGTATAAACAGAAATGCATGAAAAACTTTGTGGAAAAGCAAAAGTTAGTAACATAGAGTTGGCCCCAGTATTGAAAGACTTATCAAAATACAGGTGTCCAATATTGATCTGCTCTTGCACACAAAGTGTCTGAATGGAGAAAGATTTAACAGTGCATCCAACGACTAAATAAAATGGGTTTATTTTTAAGGCAAATACGAACCACTAAAGACCGATTGTTACCTAATCCTAGTTCAACAGTACTTTTTTCTTTTTTTTCCTTCTTTGTATTTCTTTAGCTCAAACAGATGGAAATACCAGCACAACAAATGGAAATATCAGCCCAACAGGTAATTCCCATTACAGTGTGATTAACTGATAAGTCACNTTAGTAAATACTTCATCCCATGTTCTTCAATTTAGCTATCTCTGTTTTAATTAGAATAGTTGTTTGTCTTTGGTAATATAACAAATAAAACTATATCAAGACTTGTTGTTGGTCTCTTTAAATGATCATAGATCAATATCCTTACCCTTTTCAAGCTTTCCACCATCTCTATATGTTTTTTGAGGTTTGTCTTCAGGTTCACTACTACATCCTGATAAGGGGGCCAAATTAGTTTCAATATTTTGTGATTTTGTAGTTCTAAACATCAGAATACACAATTTATTATTCTATTACAAAACAGGAATACAATTTATTGACTAAGAAGCAAGATCTTATGGCGCAAATGCATCCTTTTTTGAAATGTTGCGGTACGGTTTTCCCTAATCAGTTTTTTAATAATTAATTTGACCTATTCTATAGATAAACATGTTTGGTGTTATACTCTTGGACAAGAGATAAGAAAACCACATAGTACGTTTATGTGGTGCTGCAAGAAAGCAAAATCTCCAGGATTCAAACCCAAACTAAGCCAGGGTTTTTCTATGATAACTTCCTTTTTGTTTAAGAGCAGGCTTTCTGTTGTTCTTCTGCGTTCCAAAAGATGTATTTTAGGTTAGCTATATAACCAGTGAAGCGAGTGTATCAAGGTTCTTCCCAGTTAAAATTATTCTGTTGTGACCATTGACTTAATTACAGTATATGGTTATTTAACATCCTACGTTATACAATCATGCAGAGTAAATTAGTCCACAAATGAAGTTAAGGGTGATGAATTGCAAGGTTGATAAATTAAACATATAAACAGAAATGCATGAAATACTTTGTGGAAAAGCAGAAGTTAGTAACATAGAGTTGGCCCATGTGTAGAAAGACTTTTTAAAATACAGGTGTCCAATATTGACCTGCTCTTGCACACAAAGTGTCTGAATGGAGAAAGATTTAACAGTTCTTCCAATGACTAAATAAAATGGGTTTATTGTTAAGGCAAATACGGACCACTAAAGACTGATTGTTACCTAATCCTAGTTCAACAGTACTTTTTTCTTCTTTTTCCTTCTTTGTATTTCTTTAGCTCAAACAGATGGAAATATCAGCCCAACAGGTAATTCCCATTACAGTGTGATTAACTGATAAGTCACATGATTTTCCAAGGCTTGATGTTTAGTTAGTTTTTAT
>NW_015150631.1:219753-238905 GCF_000732505.1 Cyprinodon variegatus | reverse complement strand
ACTGGGTTGGTTAAAAATATTTGCCTCTCGATGTCTGTCTATAAGCTTTTAGGCATTGTCTAGGTTCATGTTGATAAGTTATGATTTCACTTTGCTTATGTGTGCAGCCTAAACCTCACGTTAACATACACTGCACTTAATGATCATTTTAATGTTGTCTATAACATACTGCATTTACTTCTGCAAATTTCATTTGACTAACTTGTGCTTTGCTATTTCCTAGCTCAAATGAATATTACAAGTGCCAATGCAACAGGTAATTTTAATAACACAACCACGGTTACTGTTTCCATGACCTTACTGCAACATGTCTATTTTAATCAATCTCATTAATTTTATGACTCTAATAAACCTGTTCTAAGTAAATAGGTCTTCAGTTTATTTATGTGCATTTCAATTAGAGTAGGAGTTTGTCTTTGGAAATATAACTGATAAAACACTAAGCTAATGTAATTTGTTTTGCATTTTTAAATATTCCTATGTGTAGTTGGTCCAGGGTGTTCAGGTCTACCAGTGCTCTGCTGCCCAGGTCGAAATAACAGCTGCTTTAGAGTGGGGTGTTTCTGTGATGAGTACTGCATGATCGCTCGAGATTGCTGTTCCGACTTTGGTTTAACCTGTGCACAATGTAAGTGTAAACATAAAAACGACATCAATTGACCATAATTTATGTTCTTGATGAAAGAGAAGTACATCCTTTTTGACTTTGTAGGTGTCATGTGCCAGAAAATATTCTGGTATTTGGAATATTTTAGAATAGATGTTCAAAAACGTTTCAATGATATAGCCCCCTGAGAGTAGATTTAGATTAGAATCTTGTTCTGCCATTGATGAACAAAAACATGTTAGCCTTCTGTCCCACAATTCCCATCAGGTAAATAAAAGCACAATTCCTTGTTACAATGCAAGTAGTCTTAAACTGAAACCTTTACTATTGATAAGTTTTTAATAGGATTTTATAGTGGGTTCCGTTTTGCTGAAGATAATGCTGGACATTTCGGATAAATATTTCCCTTTTTGTTATGTCTTTCTAATAGGTATCGCTCCAGAAGTCTTTGTTAGACTCCCATTCAACTGAAATAATGTCTATGTGATTTTAACAAGGATATTTTTTCATGTTTTTTTTGTTTGTTTTTTATCAGTATTTCAGTATATTTCTGTCATCAGCTTTTAGTTGAAATGTATAGGTGATAACATGTATGTCTTGTGGTTTCCTGAGGCTTTTTTTAAACAGATTGGCTGACTACAGTTAAATAAACTTTAAACTGTAGTCACCTATGCCATTTTTAGAATACTTCACTGTCTCTTCATTTTTGCCAAAATGGGTTTGTGGCACAGCTAACTCGATTTAATATGATTTCAACAAGGTTAAGTAGTGCATTTATTGGAACATTGTACATGAGGCCCATTTGTGAGATCAGATAATGATACTGGATAAAGAAGCCTTTCTTGCATTCACCACTGTAATTCATCTCATATGTGTCTGTCAAGTACTATAGTTGTTATACCACATTGTTATTTAATGAGCTTCTGAGATGGATTCATTATTTAACAAACCTCTTAGAAGCAGTCTGAATGATTAGTAGCTGGGATTTTGTATCTGTGGCCATAGAAGTGTTTGGAACAGCTAAAAATGTTGATAACACACAGTTAATATTTCATATTTTCATCTACAGTCCTCAATTCAACAAACAGCAGTACTACTTCTCCACCTCCGACTGCAACCACAGTAAATGGAACTGTAACGTCTAATAGGTTTAATACATCAACTTCCACATCTCCAGGTTGGTCCCTGACAGGTTAAACTGGTATTAATATAAGTATAGTGTCAGTAAATTGTTGCGGATGTTTATGAATGTCAAAAATATCTCTGGTATGAGTTATCTGTTTGACGTGTCTTTGCCAGTTTCTTTTTGTATAAATAACAAAAATCTGCCTGATCAACCAAAGTGTGTAGAAGAGCAGGGAATCTATGGAGATGAAAAGTCAAAGCTTAAAGGTTGGTTCTCATGTTTGTTTCAGATTTTCAACCTGTGATACTTCACCTAAAAGTCTCTCTATTAGCCCGTGATAGAGAAAACAAAGACAGGATTTCTGAAGCCTTATCTAACGTAAGTATAAAACCCTCTTTAAGTTGCATCTCACACTGTCAGTCATTGCCAAAACTAAACATTTCTTTTAATAAACTAGTTTCTCCTCTCCCACAGTATTTATCAAACATTCTTCTCCAGCAGAGGTGTGAAAACTGCATGACGATCAAAAAAATCAAATTCAACTGAGCTCACAGGAACAGACCTCTATAAAGTTAGTCATCAGAAGTTCTCTTAGCCATTTATATACATTTATCTTTTACTGGAGGCAGATTTTAATGTAACCTTTGAGGGGCTATCCTTTTTTCTTTTCCAAAAACTGATACTTATCCTGTTTCTGTAAATCCAGACGGAAAATATACTACAATAAACTATTGAACAATTGTGGTTGTTTAATTGATTGTTGAAAAGATTTTTATTAGATAAATACCATAATAATAAGCGAGAATTATTTTTTGAAGCATTTCTTATTTTCTCCAAAGTCAGGTTGTATATACATGCATACACCCACTCAGGGTTGAATTTGTCAAACATATTAAACAAACCCCAACATGGCTGCCACTCCCCAAATGCAGAACACGTGCTGTTCGTCAGGCCTCATCCACCAACGGGGGGATGCGCTCCACCGTGAGGCGGAGAGAAACGAGATCACCTGTAATCTGACAGTGCAATGATTGCAGCACTTGACATCTGACCAACCAGATGGTGGCTGCACTGCAGGCAGGCTCTTTCTATCAGAGCTACAGAAGATGAGATATCAATGTGTAACCTTTCCAAGCGACATCATGAAGCTGGCACGAGCAAGAGAGAAAAAAACTCGAGGAAACTCATGCTTCCCTTAAAGATGGGCATGTTCTTAAGATAAAACTTTGTGATACTAACAAGTAAGTTATCAATCATTAGATGGGGAATCTATATTTGCAGTCTGTCTGGACTGGAGAATTTTACTGATTAACAATTATTGAATGCTGTTTCAATCCCTTATGCATTCACCTCTGGTGAAAAAGTGGTTGAAAAGTTAAAAAGTGAAATGAATGTAACTGATTCATTTGTTGACAGAGGAAATTACACTTTAATGTATATTTTGAAATTGGTCTGTCTGATATTTAATGATATTTTCTTAGGCTTGTAGTATATGCATGGTAATGCAAAAACAATGATAATTATAACAAAATATAAAATATAGTAATAGTATTTTTTGTGAATTTTAGTAAAAGTAGCAGTAGTAGTACTAACAGGCCATCAGTGCTGGTGCAAATAATAGTACTATTAGTTGAAGTATTGTATTATAGATTCCGATTGCAAAAATGAGAAAAAATAAGTTGGAAATATCAGAGATGATACTGAGAAACATTCAATGCTGGACTATTGTAATCCTTTACTATCAATAAGTCCACAAACTATAGTTAAAAACATTCAGCTGTTCCAAAATGGAGCAGCCAGAGTTCTGATGAAAATTAAGAGATATATCTCTCCTGCTCTTCTCTTCATTGGCTTCCTGTTATATCCAGAATAGAATTTAAAATCCTCCTTAACACATATAAAGTCTTAAATAACCAAGCTTCATTTGTGTCAGAGATATGATTGTTCCTTATGCTGCAAACACAGCACTGCACTCTAACTCTGGTTTACCAGTGGTCCCTATAATTTCCAAAAGTAGAAAGGGAGGTCGATAAGTTATTAGGCTCCTCTCTTGTGGAACCAACTGTCCATGATGTAGACACACTGTCTACTTTTTTATCACTATTTTCTGATGAAGGTTCTCAGTCATCCAGGTCATAGTGATTCCGTAAAAATTCAAAAAATATCCACTGGACTTGGTTTCCAAGATTTGAAGACGTTTCGCCACCTCTCCAGGAAGCTTTCTCACTTTTTGAGAAAGCTTCCAGGAGAGGTGGCGAAACGTCTTCAAATCTTGGAAACCAAGTCCAGTGGATATTTTTCGAATTTTTACGGAATCACTATTTTCCTTCTTGTTTTTTATTATTAGTAGAAGTAGTCATAGTTGTTTTAGTACTTGCATTTTGCATCAATCTTCAAAATCAATACTTGATCATTAATTATTATTAATATAATTAATATGATAATTGATTTGAAGTAAGTGATTAATTTTCCATCTTTTTTGAGGCAAGTATTTATATTTATTTCATGATTTAGTTTACTAGGGAAACATAAACATATTTGAATCTGCTTGTATGGTTTTCTTGTCTGTGTTTCTTACCATAATAGGATCAATGCTGAAATGTGTCAGCACATCAGCAGGGCCATCAAGCAGCATCTTTATACATAAAGGGCGGCCTCCAAATAACATTTCACTTAAGGCCGCTATTAGATCAGGAGCAGCTGTGAGCCCCAACCAATAATAGGCTATTTCATTTAAAACTTGAGGAGAATGTACCTGCAAGCAGCATATTCACCATGTATGATGCACCCCACGCAAAAAAAAGCATGGGGCGTATACATGGGCCAAACCCCTAAAGTTCAAAAGATTTTTTTGATTTTTTTTTTAATGATAATTAAAAGGGAGTAAGACAGAAGGAAGCCCCCAGACCTGCGTTCTCTGTGTGACAGCGTAAACAAATTTAGTAATGTTTTGTTTTTACCAGCAGATGGCAGCATATCTTTAGTTTCCTGCTGTAAATAATGACCACACTGGGAGATTAAAATAGTGTTCTTCAATTAAACTTGAAGCCTGTGAAGGCCTGTTTAAAAAAATAAAATAATAATAATTGATTTTATAATAACTTACATAAATCATCTTAACTGTATATTAAATTAAAGCTGGTCTGGTTAAAGATAACCTTCCTTTGATGTTTTATCAAAGGCATCTGTAGTGTCATAACCAATGTTCTAATATAATATAGCTCATTGTAACACCGTTTAGCTAAATTTTTCTATTGATTTCTCCATCATTTGTGGTGTGGAACAGCCTTTCTAAAAAAGCCGGGCCACAAAATCAGGAAGCTTCAAAAAGGGAAGTTAATAATAACATTTATTCGTGACAATTTTTTTTTTAGTTTTCCACATTTTTTAAACATTGATCCTTTTATAAGTATATTGCTTAGTTTCAGGTCTCTCACAGTGTACAATAAAGGCTGAAAACAATGGCTGATAATAAAGCTGTGGGTCTGATATAAGGATTGTTTTACTTACTGTATTTTTAGTGCATTATCATCTGTGACTTGTTATACGCTGGTGACATATTATCAATTTGGATCTACCCTTATGCAATCTGAACCTCACTTACAATCTAACGACCACAGATACAGTAGACAGCAAGTCTGTTGTTAAGCCGTGGCCAGAGCCTTTAAGATATGTAGCTTGAGCCTTTTAGTCTGGTTTTAATAGTGTTAAAATCTAAGATCATTACCTGCTGATAAAACTTCTTCGTGTTTAAGCTATTGGAAAAGCAGTTCCTCAGCATATCTTTAGTTTCTTGCTGTACATAATGGACGTATTGGTTAATTAAAATAACATTCTTTAACTACGCTTAAAACCTGTGATATACAAAACATTTTCATGAAAATATAAAAAGATTGATTTGTAGTCATACCTTGCATAAATCCTCTATTTTAAAGCAAGCTCAGATGGTGGATGTTTCATTATAAGTGGAATAAATAAGATCATTCCAAAAATGTTCAACACTCATTACCATTTGCATGACTGTATTTCTATCGTAAATGCTTTGCAGTCAGGTCATACATACTTGGCATTAAATGCTTTAACAACTGAAGGTGTGATTGAAGAGCCTTTGCAGCTCTCTTATTTTTAGAAGTTCTGTGTTGAACAATTCATCATTTACAGAATTGTTTTTTTTTATTTTCTTATTTGAAATATCAATAAATATTTGCTCCGTTGAGGGTTGATTTTTGCATTGAGCTGGAAGGGGGTTGCCTGTGCAAACACATGCACAGCCCTGCACTTCACAGCAGGAGGATAATGATTAAATTTAATTATGAAGGGTGAAGTAAAAACAGCCCCGGACAGCCTCAGGGACCGGCATGAGCGGATAGTTCAAATTAGAGCATTATTGTCCATCCAGGTTACCCCCCCACCGCGAGATTCAATTGTGCAAATCACACCAAAATATTTGGCAGAGGGACTAGAGCACTACCTATGTGTCCAACCGGTCACTAATCTGAAGCATCCACTCTCTCTGTGACTTGGTAACTTTTGTAATTTAGTGCACAAATAAGAAGCGTGTGTTTTCTGGAGAAATCCTCTGGACAACAACCCTCCACTCAATCGAAGTTAATTCAGGAGAGGGAGTTCTGGGTTCACATTTCGCTACAGCTTTGTAAAGTTACCTCTGAAGGGGTCACTGGGGGGTTGAAGCGATCTGTAACTTTGCATCAACCAACTACAGATCAGTTACAATGTAATTGCAAAAGAATGTTACTCAGTCCTGACTACTACAGAGCTCTACCTTTTAATTAGAACCAATGCAGTTCTAAGATCCTATTTTATTTTTGGAAGTGTTCCTTGGAAAAAAAAAAAAAAAAAAAGAAAGATCAACATTTATTGTCAGGTTAAGATAAAATATTGCTGTATCTCTATGTACCTTTTTTTTTTTTTTTTTTTTGCCTTTTTTAAACATTAATTTGGTATTTTTGAAGAACGTGTCTTTGTTTTGCATTACCTTGCAAAAGTGAAAAAAAAAAAGAATCTTGTTTCTCATTTTATAGCCAGAAATTTCAGAATTGATCGGATAGACCTACACAAAGTATTGTGTTACTTTAAACCTAAAGGGAGTGAGCACTTGATTTTCATTAACATACAATAAAAAAGTGCAGCACCCCATTTATTGTGCTCATCTTAATCAGAAACCCCTAGATGACTCCTGGGTATCAGTTCAATTCCAGAATTCATTTACATAGAAGAAGTAATATCTGTGTAATTTAAAGTAATTTGGAGAAAGGCAACAGAATCTATTTTGGAGAACAGAGTTCAATGCATCTTCTAAAAAAGAAAAGAGTATCGCACAGCTGCAAACGTAACAAGACTTGGCTAGTTATTCCACCAGAGAAACCAGCAAAGAGCTCCATAGTTACCCTGAATGAGCAGAGGTCCACAGGTTGGATGGAAATATGTGTTGTAAGGATCACATTTTTATATTTTAAAGTAATAAGAACGAAAATAATACAGAGGACACTGTATTAAAGAAGATGCTCTGGTCAAAATAACACCAGAATGTGTTGCTCATGCTCCATTCAGACAGCAAGCCTAAATAGAATAGAATAGATTAGAATAGAATAGAAATACTTTTATTGTGGCACAGTGGGTAAATGAGGAACACTGCCAGAGATGCATGTAATTGTTAAGATTAGCACATAAATCTATGTTAGGATAATCCAGTCAAAGGCCTTAAATCCATTTACAGGTGCCCTGCTTCCTGTCTAAACTTTACATGATCTGAAAAAGAACCTTTAAATCTACAAAGCAGGCATATAAAGGTCTTGTAGTTATGATTTCAGAACAAAGTGGTTCTAGAAAGTTGGTGGAATTAAATGTGTACACAACATTAAGATTTTTATCCTAATAAAATATTTAAGGTCTGTGATCTGATCAAATATTTAAGTTCAATAAGTTTTTGTATCTCACAAATGTAACATAAGTGCTCAGATTTAAGCAAAATAGCAGGTTAAATTGACACTTTTTACCCTCTTTTTTTTTTTTTAAAGCACAGACACCACACACAAAAACATATTCATGGAGTCTTCATAACCCTTTTTTCCCTGCAGAGTGTGCATGTTTAGGGCCCCAATGTTATTGATCCTGATTGGGCCTCACAGGAGGAGATTCCGGCCTGCCATTGACCCACACTTCTACATGTTTCCGTCCTCCTTTCAGATGATCAGAGGCACACGTCTCCCCTTATGCCTCCAGACTGGCCATACTTGTGGTACGTTTCTGATTGTCAGTTGGCGAAAGGAGGGAGTAGGTGGGGGAACAGGGAAAATGAAGTTAGTGAGAGTAAAAAAATCCCTTTTAGGTCTTGCCTGACGTTTTTCTGGCTTGGTGACTGTCAAAACATTCCCCAAATGCACCAATACCCCTCCTCAAATTTTCCTTAAAAAGCCAGGCTGCTCTCCTCTTCAAAGTAAAAATTATCGGACATGTGGCCTTCGTTGAATGTTTGTGTTGATGGGTGCCGTGTTTCTATGAACTCTTCGTAGGGATCTTTTTTCTCTTCATTGCTACTTATGAAGCACTTAAAAAGTGTCATGGCGAGCAAGGAGTAAAACAGCATCACAAAAAGTATATAGAAGTAAGCATTGTCATAAGTCTCTCTGGAGGAGGAGAACGCCGAAATATTTTTAGCAATGGGACTTACTGTGGTGTGAGAAAAAGTCCCGTTCTTTTCAGTATCATGGATGTCGAGACTTGTGTCCTTGAGAATTTGCCTGCACCGGCTGAGGAGAGCAAGTAGGAGGGTCCGGTTCATGCTCTTCATGTTCAAAGTAAAAGAAAATATCAGATAAAGCTCAATAACACTGAAAAAATATGTAGGAAACTGAAGATAGGCAACTGAAAATGGTCAGCAAATGGAAGGGGTTCACAGGAGGGAGGCACTCCTAAATGTAGGAAAGGCATGCTGTGAGGCAGCAACTCTTCAAGTGGTTAGATAAGGTGGAATTTCAGAGATAGTACACCCTTTATTCTGTCCTGCTATGTGCAGAATATGATAGAAGCATACATACAAATATCTTTGGTTGGTTAGACTGATACTATTATCATCTGGTTGCCTCTTATCAAATATTTTGATGCTGAACAACTCTGCTTTATTATTATTCTTGTCTAAAAAGTTTATATTTTTTCAGCCCATCTTCTTTGTCCCTCTTCCTTTCACTTTTAATTTGGGGGTTGGAAGCCTCAGAGACATTTGGATTGTTGTCAGCTCCGGTCAAGTAGTCTACTCATTTCAAAGAGTGTTGGGGTCAGAGGTTAAGTTGTCTCCAGTGTGTAGCTGCTCAACTGACACTTTGTTCAAAGCAACCGCTTTGGCTTTTTTTTACTCTTACAAGTCAAAAAGCACTTGTAAAAGAGGAAAAAAAACTTTTGCAGTGTGAAAAATATAGTGAAATGTAATCTTACCTTAAACTCATCTTGCTCAACTAGCAAACCAATCCCAAACAAATGCAAATCACCAAGCTAAAATGAAAAAAAAAAGAAATGAAAATACTTAAAACACGCTGTTAACACCAAAACATCCATAAATGCTCCTTTTAGGACTGTGCAGGGAATGACACCGACAGCTGCTTACCTTATTTCTAAAACTCTGACGGAAAGTGAGAGAAAAAAACACAGTGGGGAATGATAAAAATGCGCTTGTGATTTGTTTAACCTTCTGGGCACTCTACCCACTGGGTGAGCAGTGTTTTTCATCTCTGTTTGGCAGTTAGAGCCCAAAGCCGTCTGAGCTCTGTGCAGCCATGTCAGTGACTGATGTCCCAGTGTGTTTGAGGACTGCCGGGCTTATATAATTTACAGCCGCTCTGCTTTAGTCATTATGGGGTGTGAAGGAGCCACCGGGGAGCAGGAATTTGTCCGAAAGGAGTGTTTATGAAAGAGGATATATTTATGATTTAGTGCTACAGGAGATCATATGTGAAGCAGAAAATCCCTAGACTCCAAGACACCTAGAAAAACTCTTACAGAAGTCCCTCTGAGTTAAAAAGATTATTTAATTATGACTTTATTTAGTTTGTTTTTTAGCATGATGATTGTGACACATTATAAAACTTTATTCATGGAATTATACTTTTATTTTATATATATATATATATATATATATATATATATATATATATATATTTAATTTCAAGCAATATTTATTTCAAGCAATTGTTTTAAAATCTCAAATATAATTTAATTACACTTCCTTTCAGTCTCAGTTTTTCAAAATTTCTTAACGCAAATGAGCAATACCCACAATTATCATCTACTATAACAACAATTTAACAACTATATTTTACTTTGAAAATATTTAGATTACCCCGTAACTATTTTAGGTGACATATATTCACTGTTATACCAAGACCAGGATACACAATTCTTTCAATTCTATCGCAGTAGTTGTTTTTTGATTTTTGACAGAACTAAATCAAAATAATAATAAAAAAAAACAGCTAAAGTATTAAATGTTCTAAGCATTGGGTTATAAGGAAACTTTGCATAATATTGTTTTTTTTTTTTTTTATCATACTTATACACATAGCAATACAGTATATCCCAATAATTATATTTCAGGTAAGGTTTACCCATAGTTGTGCAATCAATTGACTTATACAAGTTGCTTAACTTTCTGGAATATGAGTAAACCCATGATTAACAAGCAGGTTCTTCCAAGCGGCAGTATATTTACATGCACTGTTAATAAAAGGGTAAACTGATGACCGATAAAAATGCATGTGACCTAATACATTTTTCATAAGATTTGTGTACATAATTTTATCTTACTAATTTCCTAACAAAATTTAATATTTTTGATAAACTGTTTTATCCTTGGTCTATATTTCTTTACATGCACACTTGCAGTATTTATCACAACTTATTCACATTCAATAAACACAGCTGTTTTTTTTATTTTTATTTTGGCTTTTTTTTTTTTTTTTTTTACTTTTTTCCTTAGATTTCAATATGACATTTTTCCTTTACTTCTAAATAAGAAATTATATATTGCAGGAAATAACATGAAACAAATTGTTGGAACACCCTTTTTGCAGTTATGCACACACCCTAAATGCAAAGCTTGCTTTTAAATACCTTTAAATTATATTTTGGACAATTATATATAGCATTCATGAGTCTCAGGTACAATAAAGTTTAACTATGTAGAATCTAAATGAACCAAAATAAGGTTTTCAATTCCAGAAGAAATTTTTCTGTCATTTATTAAATTATTTGCTTTCGCTGAAGCCTTCAAAATCAAATTTTACAAAATGGAGCAGAGACAAAGTATGATTTTTCTTTTTATATTTGTGTAGTGAAATAATAGAACACATATCACATTTATTCTGATAAAATGTTAAAGATAATTTCTTTTCTTAAGGTTGAATAGAACCCTCTGGGCCATGATGCTTTCTTTCAGAATAGCAACTCGATAAAGACAATAATCATACAAAGGGAATGATTGAGACATTTAACTTATATTTTACCTTTTTTAAACTGTTAAATTGTTGTCAGTTGGTTATTGATTTAAAATTAAGCTATTTTTTTTTATTTGTACCGCACCAACATATAGAATTAATTCAATGTGCAAACATTTTGATTTTGTATGTTGTTTATTATAAATAGTAATAGTGCTATACTTTACACAAAACTTGTTACAACAAAAAATCCCAGCATTGTAAAAAAAAAAAAAAAAAAAAAATAAGGGGAATAATGAACTGTCTGTAAGACTAAAGCACAGTGGATAACTTTAGAAAAGTTTCTGTAAAAACAAAAAAAAAAAAAAAACACAAGCAACATTTAATAAATAAGGATTGGAACTAAAATTAGAAAGGTACTGGTAACAACTAAATAAACATACAAAAAAAACAAGAATTAACTTTCAAGATGAATACACTATTCACTGGTTGAAAATCTGGTGTTTATATTTTTTGGCAATTCCTGTATGACTACATTCACTACTATCAATTGCTTGATAAATTCCCCTGACTGATAAATGCACACACCCAAATTTTAATACCACTAAAATGAGAGAGCAGTCCATTGAGGATATAAGAGGAAACCCTCAATCTGTGCTCATGTACAGCTCATGAGGTATGGATGTATTGCACTTTCTTTGGGTTGCACCAACACAACTTCTTGCTGGATTTCCAATCGCAGCCACATGTTTTATCTAAGTCTATATACAGTAAGACATGTTTATGAAGGCATTCTTAGATGAGTCTCAGCGGAGCGAAGCATCACCCTCCTGTCCCACCTTCAAACACAAAGTACCACAGAGGCCCCTTGTGGTGGAAACGTTCAAAATACATCCCAGTCTTATTTTTTAATTCGAATTATAAGTCATGAACACAAAGTTGTTTTTGTTTTTTCCACCTGCATCAAAGCATGGTAAACTGTCCTTGCTTGGTCCTTGGAGGATGGCATCATGGGCGTGAGGGGGGTGGGGCTGCACCTTCAGTCCTCATTTATCAATTGGTTTTCATCACTACAACCCCATCTTAAGTGTCTCTCCTTCTTGCCAAAGTAAAACCAGGTAAGTCCACCTCCCCTAGTACTGGTCTTGCTCTCCACAGGGCTGTAAAAGTTGGCAAGGGCAATGGAAGGCGGTGTTCTCCAGGTAGGAATGTCATAGTATTGATATTTCTTAGTCCATGTCGGGGCTTCATATAATGAAAGGCACCTAGAAAGGACAGAAAACAGGAGATTAAACCTTTTCTGCAACATACTGCAAGCCATAAAAAATCTGAAGACAAAAATTATAGTCTGAATGGTTGTTACTTTAAAGCAGACAATCTTTTTTTTTTCCAAGATAAAAACACCATCAACAGAATCCCAAAGGTTGTGGAGTTGATCAAGTTTTAGCCTGGATTTCTGCCACTGCCTTACTGATCAATAACAGTTCCAAATATGACCTCCACAGAGACACATGGTTCTAATCCTAGGCTGCCAAAGGCAATAATCGCCCCCCTGTTAAAGAGGCTACTCGCCATGGTTTCATACGCACAAACCTGTGTTCACGTACATACACGTATACATTTTAGCAGAAGTCCCCCCCCCATCACCACCTCCAAAACATGTGGTTTTCTCCCAGGTCCCTGCCTAAATTAATGACATCAAGATGTTGCCACTGATGGGCTGACTTAACATGTGGTGCTGTACCTCAGATCAGCCCTCCAACCCACAAAATCCCCCCTCCCTCCTGTCAAACATACTTTGAGAATGTGGCTCCTTTTATTTGGGCAGCTATCGTTGTTACACAGGGGTCATTACATGGCTAGGTGAGCTACACTGTGGGTTTGATGGGCAAGCTCATCACACAGGGTCATGGAAGAACAGCTAGTAAAAATGTGTGCTGAGATAGAGGCCGGGCCACCATAATGATGATAATATAAACTGAAGTATCCCGGCCACTAGTGATCTCTAAACCCCAATGTAATTCCAGTGCAGAACACAGAGATTTGAGACGTTCCCTAATCAGACGGGTCTTTGCAATTAAATGCAGGTCCTGAAGTTTCAGCTAAATCAATAACCAGAGGATGGCATTGGAGAAAGATGTATCCTTTTAAAAACAATCAGCACAAATGAATGTGTAAGTAAAAACAGATACGCTACCTTGCTTTGACTGTACTGTCCATACTGGTAGCTAGGGTGGTGGTCGACGGCATAGGCTGGGGAGGTGTAGGAAGGTGGGCAGTAAGACTGTGTGCTTGGTAGGGGGGGCATGCTGCTCAGGCTTGGAAGGGCCTCCAAGCGCTGAGAGCCATGACAGCTAGCAGCCATGGCTCCACTGGGCTCAAGGCCTCCTGTGAGAGGGGAGAGGGCAAAGTCACTCTGGGACTGATGAGGCACTCCGCTCGGGTTCAGTAAGCCCATCACCTAAAAGGAGACACAGAAGGTGTAAATCATTAGAAAAGAAGAAATTATATCTGAAAGTTGTTCGATTTCTGCCGTTATGGATAAACAATGCTGCAATTGGCAGCTATAGTTCCCATTATACATAAAAGTTGTTCTTTTGGTCACTGTTGGAATGGTAGCTCTCTTTTTTATCCTAACATAGAACAGCTTCCTGGATAACCAGACATGTCTGCCAGGATTTTAGAGCTAAAGATAAAAAAAATAATGTATATGTTTAAACTTTGAGACCTTTTTTCACATCTCAACCCCAAACTTCAACATATTTTAGGGATTTTAGCTTATAGACAAGCGCATAAAATAGTGTATTATTTTATTTCAATATAAATATATTTTGTGAGGCCCTCAGATGTTTATTCTGTTTGTTTCTTTATGCCAACATTTCAGCAGACAGTTCAGATATTAAATTGTTTAGAAATTCATTTCAGTGTTAAGTTACTAATTAATATACCAAATAATTTAACATCTAACAGAAGACTGACATCATATGAATAAAAAAAGTATCACACAATTATAAAATAATAAAACATTTTAATCCACCAAAGCTAACATGTGAATTTTGCTGCTAAGATGCTGCTGTAACATAATGAAATGGTACAAAGTTGAAAAGGAATGAATACTTATGTTTCTGTGTATTAATTAGCTGTCATTTTTTTCTAATTCTGTCAAAAAACACTACAGTGCTACAATAGAGATTGAATAAAATGAATGGTGGTAATAACTTGTAACCTGAATTTACAGTAAGCAAAACTTCTTTTCTTTTGCTTCAACTGCTTGTATCACATTACATATTGTGTCTTTCTCCAAAATCCCCATGTCCTCATAAAGGAGAACAAAGGGCACACAGGGAAGCAAGCATAAGGTGTGTTTGTGTGCAGCTATCTATCTTTATGTAAAGTCGTGCCTAAAACAGCGGGTGTGTGTATGTGCAAATGTGAGTATAGCCTGTCTTTTTTTCATATTTTGTGTTCTGATGTCAGGGCTGGTGGGGTATCAGTGATCCATTGTGAACAGCTGCAAAGGGGTTTGCGTGAGAAGTTCTGAAAAAGTCTTCGGAAAATGCAAGCCATGTTAAAGAAAGCAGAGCGAAAGCCAAGACCCAAACCCAAGTAGCTTTTTGCTGAACAAATGAAGAAGACTGATGGAAAAGCAAAAGCTTTTCCAACTTCCTATCTGATCAGAAAATATACATTTAATATAAAATACTGAATTTGTGTTTAACATATTCATTTAAAGTAACCACTACAAATAACATGAGGTATGTCATATACAAAGATTTAACTAAATATAGTAGGAAATATCAGATATATAAACTTCAACTATGTGATTTCTATACATAATAACCTTTTTAACTAATGATACTTGAAAGTAGTATTTTAAAATCAGGTCACATCAACTATGTCTGTTCAACTATAACATGAAGCACTAATAGTTTACTAGTATGAACATGCATGTGTCCAGGGTGTGTCTGAACTGCATGCTCAGGACTACAAGCTCTGTCTTAAAGCAACTGAAACAGCAGCAGTTCCACGATGGTCTGTCTGTTTTGAGGTTGTTACGGGGATTAGGTCTGAGGGGGGTGCAAATCCTGGCTGCTTGCTTCTTTGGTGAGAAAGGATTGCTTAGGTATGCACCCGATCAGAGCTACGACGCCAGCCATGGAAAAAGGCATCGGTCTGTCTACTTGCTCTCTGTGCAGAGCTATCTGCTCAGATGAAAATATCGCGGATCTAAAGCAAACCTCATCTAAAGTAGGACTTGCGGTGCTGTGATGTGACCATATCTGGAGTCAACGGAATCCTCTCATGTATACAGGATAATAGGTAGAATAGACCAGAGTTAAGAAACAAATCTGGAGTTCAGATAACTGAAGGGGTGTAATTTCTACAAGGATTGTGCCGAAAATCCATAAAGCTGTAGCAATTTCACAAAAGACAAAGCAGTAAACTTTTTCTGAGTGCAGAAAAGTGCAGAGAGGTCATTTACTTTCAATGTCAATGAATTTATTTCCAATTTCCTCTCTCTTATTAAGTTAAAATCTGAAAATTAATTAAATCATCATACGGAATAGAGGAAAACTGATCTGCAATACATATTCAAACAGCTGCAATGAATACACGAATTAAAACAAATTAGCCAACAAAGTGAATCATTTGCATAAATTACATACTTTGTTATGAGTGGCTAGATTACTTCATTCCAATCAATTAGGACACTGGAACGTTCAGTGATTACATTCCCAGACAGAGAAAAACCTTAAAGGAGAGTAGCACAATTTGACAGATGAGATTTCCATTCTGTACAAGCAGCCTGCAAAGGTTAATGCTGAAACCATGCACAGGGCCAGAACACCTTTGGCCTCTTTATTGGAGCTGAAGTAGCTCTTTGACCCTCTTGGTATTTGAACTGTTACCAAAGACAGTTACAGGAGGAGGCTTCCGTCTTGCAGATCAACCGGGCATCTGCAGAGTAAATTAATCTGAAGTACATTTAATCCGTTTTTAAGGTTGCCAGTTTACCAGAATTTGAAATGTACGGTATGTCTTTTAATATTCATTCATTAAAACCAGTACATGTTTTTAGTTATTGAAAGAAAAATATAAATGCAATTTACAATTCAGAGTAGTCAATTAAACATTTAGCTTCACAAAAGGTCTTCAAATTATGCTTCTTAAACTATCATTATATCCTCAGCCAACAATAAAGAAAGCAACAAACCTGCCTGACACAGTTTTTTAATTTTGGGTTGTCGTTTTTTTGGACTTTTTTTTCTTATCAGTGCTTGACAGGCATTGGAGATCATCTCTCATGGGAATTATTTGCAAGCATGCCAAGTATGAGGGCTGGCCACCCTTTGTGGCAGCTAAAAGCTCGTTTTACGCCTGTTAGTCTATCTCCTGGGTTTGTAGGGTGCCAGGGATGGACACTGATGACTGTGTAATCGACCATAATTGTCTTTTCAGTTTTGATTTGTGTCATCGTCTGACATCCATACATCCTTCCTTATTTCCGCGCCCCCTCCGTCTCTCCAGTGATGGACGTTTACCACATTTTAGACTCATCAAACTATCTGTCGGAATAAACAAAAAATGAAAAGCTACAGAGTTCCTCATTCTGACAAGGTTTCATTAATCTCATGACAGTAACACCTCCTAACGCAGGTCTAATGAAGAAATATGTGTTTGTGCGTGTTATTATTTAACCATCTGGTAGACCTTATGAGGCCATTAGTTTACTGGTACACGGTGGTCTGTGAATATCACTATGCAAGTTTAAAGAATGCAAAGAGCCTGATCTGTTGAAATGTATACATGTGAATGCACTTATCACTGTCCCTGTGTGCTTTCAAAACATGTAGGTGGGGTTATGGAACCAAACGAGCTCTCAAGGGTGAGCTCTGGGTCACAGTTCACATGCAGGTGTTTCAAATTATTTGTGCGCTTAGAAAACGAGCTGTTGTTTTGCACCATCTTCAACATCATATAATCTGCATCAGATTCTATTGATCAAAATATCGTTCGACACTTCTACTTTGCATGATTGTGACGTAATCCTATATCACGCTAGACAGCTCATATTGGTAATGAGCTCATAGCTGCCTGTTTAAAACATCATATTATTTAGGGGAACTGTGTAAATCGCAAGCCATAAGGAATACCAAAGATCTAGAAACAAAAGGATAATCTGTTAGAGAAGATAGAGTGAATGGATGACACCATCTCAGCTTAGTACTCAAGTTACACCATAGCAGACAAGGAGGAACTGCACAGGATTGAGAGGGGGAGTCAAGATGATTGTAGTTTCCCTAACCTCTGTTTGAGATCTTTTTAACAGCTGCTGCAGGTACAAGGCATTGAACAGCTGGTAGTGAATCCTAAGACAAACCACAACCGTTAAAATTATTAACACCAGTGTTAATATTAATGCCTATAGTCTGGAAGTTATTCTCTAAGTTGTATGTTTTTGATCTTTTTGTGGTTTATTTATGAATTTGTTTACAATTGCCAAGACCTATATATACACTGGGATTATTTGCAGCAGAGTGTGATGTCGCAGGATGAGAATCAGCCTCTCCAAATCCAAGGCCATGGTTCCTCGACCAGAAAACGGTGGCTTGTTTCCCTCAAATTGGAGGAGTGTCCCTACCTCAAATGGAGGAGTTCAAGTATCTTAGGTTCCTTTTTACGTGTAAGGGGAGAATGGAGCGCGAAATCGATAGATGGATTAATGCAGTTGCTGCTATAATGCAGATGCTGCAATGGTCTGTTTTGTTAAAGAGAGAGCTGAGCAAAAAGGCAAAGTTCTCGATTTACCAGTCGGTCTACATTCCTACCCTAAACTATGTTCATGTAATCATGACCAAAAGAACAAGATCCTGAACACAGGCACTGAAAGTGCATTTCTCCTCAGGTTCCTTTAGAGATAGAGTTAGGAGCTCTGTCACCCGGGAGAGCCACTTATCCACCGCATCGAATGGAGTCAGCTGAGGTAGCTCAGGCATCTTTTTCAGATGCACCCTGGATGCCTCCCTCAGGAGGTGTTCCATGCATGTCCCACTGAGAGGAGGTCTAGAGGACAACTCAGGACAAGCTGGAGGGACTACGTCTCTCTGTTGGCCTGAGAGCACCTCAGGCTTCCCCCAGCGGAGCAAGAGGAGGTGTCTGCGGAGAGTGAAGTCTGGGAGTCTCTACTGAGACTGCTGCCACTGCAACCCAGTATCGGATGAAACGGAAGACGACAAGTACGTGTAGTTTATAATTATCTGCTGAACTATCCTAAACAAATGAATTGCTTTATGATGCAGACTTTGCCTAAAAATAACATGATTTGATTTGATTTTGTTTGTTTGATTTAATTCAATAGAACTGACCTGTGGTGAGATGGTGTTGCTGATGCTCGGGTTAACGGTGTTAGCATGTCCTGTTGGTGACACAAAGCTGTCTGAATATCCTGAGAAGTTGTGTCTTCCAGAAGAAAGGCAATATCCTGAGCCTCCATCTTGGGAAGCTCCAGATGAGCTGAGTGCACTCTGATGGACGGAGGTGGGCGGTAGAGGCTGAGGCCGATGGACCGTACTCGGCTGTTCAGAAGCTGCAGAAAATAAAAAAGAAATTTGTTATGCAGTTTAAATTTTATTATGTCTATTGGCTCTGTTATAAGTCACAAGAGTTTGTTAATTGAAGCAAGTTTTTGTTTACTCATACCCACCTTGAGCTATAGAGGTTGGAGGGTAAGGGCTTTCTGACAGCTGATAAGGCTGGAGGCCTGGCATGGCTGATGGCGGAAAACCGCCTGGTATAAGGTGGTTAAAAGCCATTAACTGATTGGCTCCTGCTTGTTTCCTCCACCGAGCTCTTCTGTTGCTGAACCACACCTAAAAGCAAAATAGAATCGAACATGGGTTAAATACAGAGAGTTTATTGCATGTAATGACAAAAAGCTGGAGGAAAAAAAATGAAAAAAAAAATAAATCTCT
>NW_015150631.1:204744-219345 GCF_000732505.1 Cyprinodon variegatus | reverse complement strand
GAACTATTACTTAACCCACCCTCCAGAACAGGAGTATAGCTGGAAAAGAAAATCATAAACCAGATGAAAAACGAAGACGTATAAAACAACTCTGCGAGAGTTACAGGGATCCATTTATTTGTCATTTGCTCTAAAAATCTAGCCATTGTGGAAGCATGCCAAGAAGAGGGTCAGATTTTTCGCATTTTTATCACCCGATAAGGAAAAAAAGATGATGGTAAGATTATTACATTCTTTCTACTTCATAATAGTGTATTAGTGTGCATTGGTCTATGTTATAAAATTACATTACACTTCTTTTCAACTTTTGGAATCAGTCAAAATGTGGAAATCTGTGAAGAGACAATTAAGCAAGCACTGTAAGTGTGATTTGATGTGAGTCATCTATAATATTTCGGTGCAAAGTCTTTTTATCTCTTTATAGGGAACTATGCTTAAGATCTATGGTGAGCGGTGAAACCACCTCGTTGTGTGCTACTTAAAAACACAGAGTTAATATAACACCAGAGGGCTAATATGACTCTTAAAGGCTACATCCAGAGCCTATCTAAATCAAGCATCTATTTGCACATCTTAACATAGCCCCCTTTTCGCAAAATGTTGACATAAATAGAAATAAGAAATAAGAATAGTCATTGTATATAGTCGCTACTGTGAGTGTAACTATGTTCAGTGACAGGGGAAGTGTTAGGAGGGGTCCTGGGGTGTTTTGGGGATAGAACACATGTCTAATGGATGTGAAGAATGTGTAGCAACATCCTAAGACAACTTAACACCCAGATATCTCAGACTAACAGATTCCAATGCTGTTAGGATTAAGACTTGCATGTGTGCTCATGTTTCTAACCTGAACTCGAGCTTCTGTCAGTTTGGCCCTCTGAGCCAGCTCCTCTCGCGTGTAGATGTCTGGGTAATGCGTACGTTCAAATGCTCTCTCTAACTCCTCCAGCTGCTCCGCCGTGAAGGTTGTGCGACTGCGGCGCTGCTTCCTCTTTAGAGGTAGGCCTGGCTCAGAATCCACATCGGAAGCCTCGTCCGAGTGGCTAGCTAGAAACGGAAAAAGAAAACATTAGTTTATGATTTGGAGAGACTGCACACACAGGATTAGGTATTGCAGCCTGTATCTGCACAATCAAACATAAGGCAGACCATAATGTGTGTTGCAGATATAGACTGCAACCAACTCAATGAAAGGAACCGTTCTAAACTGTCTTTTGATTGAATAAAATGTATGCATTTTAGAACTCTTCAATTCAAAAATGAATTAATCCTGGTATAGCATTAATTCCACAAGACTAGTTTATGCTAATTGATTGTCTCTAAAAAAAATATGTCAGAAAAAAAGGAATATGTTTTTTTCATTGTGAAAGAGCACAATGTAGCACAATGTAGCTAGATATTTTTTTATAAGTCCACCAACAGTTTTTTCCAGAAGCTGCTGAGTTGCTCAGTGGAACAGAATCAGAACCAGTTTTAAACCTATACTTAAACACTCTAATTGATCTAATTTTAGAGCTGGTGAATTGGTTAAGATAATTCCTATTATTCAGTCATCGCAATGATACAAAGAAAGTTTTTCATCCTTAAATTCATTATAAAAATCAGATACCTGGTTTTAAAAGGATTCATCCCTCAGAACTGATGTTTAATAGATTAACATTCTGTCTGAATGTCAATCTTAGATAGTTTCTATTTAGACTTAGTAGTTTAAAAAAGCTTATCAGCTGCTGCACAGCACTTTACATAGAGCCATGTAGATTGTGTTCTCCTGATTTCTTAAACTCCTCAGTGGTTCCCAGGGGATCAAAAGCAAAAGCCTGCTTGAACATGGATTAAAGAGGACAAGATCGCTCTGGGGCATCTATCGCCTGGGACACCATGTCTCTCCCAGCGTCAGCCATGCTGTGTGTTAGACTGATTTTCAGAAGCAAAGGAAAGGGAGCCCATTGCAGGTGCTTCTTAATCTGCTTTCTCAGGATAGGAGGAACTAACAGAAAAGAGATTTGGCCATGCAACTCAGCAGAAAAGAGAAATCAATAAACAGTAGAAACTATTGAGAGAACAGTGTATCTCTACATTTGTGCTATTACACAGTTGTTAAAGACTAAATTAAATGACGACCTGTTACAGCCCATCACCATCTGCTGCTTCTGGAATATTAGCTTTTCACAATGCGTTTAGAAAGAGATGGAACTGAAATTTACACCTAAATCAAGCCCAGACCAAATCAGGAAGGTCCATGCATCTTTTTTCATACAATGAACAGATAGTGAAAAAAAAAATCTCAAAAGCGAAAAGGCAGGTGTAAGCAAGAGAAAGGCTGTTCTGTCTCAGATACCTCAGTCTTTGTAATCCTCTAGATTTATAGGCTTTAATTAAAAAAGTGCCAGGTCAGACATTTGGGGGTTTGGGGAGTAAAGGGAGGGGGCAGTGATCTCGCTTTGCCTCTGGAGCCTCTGCAAGGAAGGCAGGAAATGTTTGCAGTGGTTGCCAGTGTGTGTCTGACCAGGCATTATACATGGATTTGGCCTCTGGGAATGCTGCTACTCAAAAACCCGCTGGCAAACAAAAAAAAGATCTTGACTCTGAGACAAGCTTATTATTAGATTTAAACCAGTGTGAGGCACCATCCTAACAGACTAACTGAGGATCCTCCTGAAATGAACTGTATTATTTTGCTTAATAAAACAAATTTTAGTATTTAATTTAACAAAAATACAATTCTGTTCTGTTGAGAAAACGAAAGCTTTCAAAACCTGAAGGCAACAGTTATCAATTTGATCTGTTAACAATAGGATCACTCCCCCCACCCCAACTCTTTTTTAAATTTTTTTTGTTGTTTTCCCTCTCTTTTTTTGCCATTTCCTCTTTTTCTTATCCTGTTTTTATTATTTGTAATTTTAGAGAAAACACTCCATCTTGGAATCTTAATGGCAAATGACAGTGATGCTTTTGTCATCCTCCACTTGCTCTTTGTCTTTTTCTTCTGTCTTTTTCTTTACCCCCTTTTTTCCTTTATTTTTGGGGAGTGATGTGGCTGAGCCTTTGTATCACAGTGGGGAAAAGCCTGTGGCAGGGCTCTATTGGACCGATTACCACGCTCCATCTGTAGGAGCCATCAGGGACGCCCGGGCCCTCATTCAGGGGCCTGTCACCTGCCCAGCAGGGGAGCTGAGGGGGGGGAGTAAGTTGGGGGCTGGAGTAGGGGAATGAGGAGTAGGAGGAGAAAAAAGGGGGCACAAAGGGTCCAGAGAAGGGCCACTGGGGCTGTGGAGGGGCACAGCAGGGGAGCACCCCTATATCCCCTCATTCCATGGCCTGAGGGGCACAAAGCTGGGGGATGGGAAGTCAAAAGGGTTGACATGGAGAGGAGAAGGAAAGCTGAAGGCACCTGAAGGAGATGGTGGGGGTGGGAGGTGGAGGGTGCACAGCTATGGTGAATGAGGGGGAGGCAGCGATTGTTAAAAAAAAATGGGACCTGTCTTTTCACCTCAGCTATTCACATCACTTGTCTCTTTCCTGGATTCACCCATCTCCATACATCCACATCTCCGACTCTTTAAAACACTGTTCTAACACTGCCTTGGAATGAATTAAAGCCACGCCAATGCAGGCGCAGGCTTGTTCCCACACATTCAGCACAGCAATGACAGGAGATGATACTAGGCATTAAAAGGGAAGTAACTGTGGCATCACTTTAAAACCCAAACCAAATGGTTTGCAGTAGATAAAGCAACAGGTGACAGAGAATGCTCTATTCATGTCTGTAAATCCCATACAGGACGAGTTCCTTTGTTATCTAACACAGCAGTTAATAGTTGGACTAATGTAACCCAAAGAACTAAAGAATATAACATTTTACCAAGTACATTGTTACCAAGTGTTCAAACTTAAGTGAAAATATAGGATATTTTTATGTTTACACATAAACACTAGAGCAACCCAAAATTCAATAACAGCTTGATCAGGACAAAAATGAAAATTTAACATAGTCCCTAAGAGGCAGAATTTTCCTTAGCAACTTCAAGCTCTGACATTAAATTCTTAATATCACATTCTGTTTAGTCATAAAGCGGCGTTCTGATTCTTTACTATGGAGCATCTTTTAAAACCAGGGGGTAGATACGAGTTTTTTATTATCTTAGCAGCAGAACTAAAACTTGTTTGAAACTTTCTTTTATTATAAGGCCTTTTATTTGTGACTGTTTATTTTTTGTTGCTTGTGTATTGCTTTTTAAATTTGACATTCATTTTTTTCACATTTGTTGTTTTAATTGATTTTTTTATGTAATAAATTTATAATAGTTGCTAACAAAAGTGCTTTAGTACAATTTCTTTATAACTATTACTAAAATCGGATTCATTCAATACGGATTTTAGCTGAACTTAATCATTTTTTTCAAATTATGTATTTTTAATTAAATATTATATTTTCTTTATTAAGTATATTTTATTTATTATTTATTTTATTTTTCAATTAGTTTAACATCTTATTACACATACTGAGATATTTTTTTTTGCAACCCTGTCTGTGTAACTGTATAAAAACTGTTTTGGAAGCAACAGCATTTAAGTTTATTATGGACTAAGTCACTGCTGACTGTTCCCGATGTTGTGTTTTAAATTTTCAGAAAAGGAAATGTTTTAATTGCTATCTTGCCATTTAACAGATGATGGGCATTTGTATGTTAATGTAATTTTAACTCAGCAGGTTAACAAGAGCTACAGCAGGCAAATGCTCTATGTTGCCAGATCAAGCATATTTTAAGATGTCCTGAATGACTTGTGTCAGTAAATTTATTTTGTCCTATTTAAATAAGTTTTAGTGTGACTCAGAATAAAACCTGATAATATAGTAATTAGAGACTAATTATCTTTTAAAAATACCTTTACAGACTTTATCTCTAAACAATACACATGAATCAGCAAGAGGTAAAATGCAGTCTAAAATATAAATGCTAACCCCATAAAATAATAAAAGCATTAAGAATTTCTGGCGTGAGAATAAAGGTTGATCTTGTTTACTGCACAGGCTCATCTTGGCGGACATCCACCCTTCTTCCATTCTCTCTCACTTTTCAGGAGAGGTTAATATAAGAAGACAGCTAAAGCTACATAAAACCACCTCTTTGCTCACATGTGCAGAGAAGTCCACACCCGCGGTTTGGAATGGTAAATAAAAGAGATGAAAAGTGTGACAAAGGATAAGAAATGAAGAATCTCATATGGACAGATAAACCAAAACATATGGGCCAGTTTATGGCCTTGTCTTAGTAGGGGCTGGCTGGCCCATCCTCCTGGGGCTTTTAATAGAGAAGGTAATTGAGCTGGTGACATGTGTTTGCAACACAAAACAAAGGGCATAAGAGACAAATGAACTCGCTATTTGCCCAGGGAAGTAGATCTAGCCCTTTCAGGCCAGGGAGTTTGGTGCGAGTGGGCCACTGAATAAAATAGCTGCGTGTCGCATAGAGCCAAAGCGAGCAGATGCACACGAAGGGGGGAAGAATAGTAAACTGACAGCTTATGGACTCAGCTGGGGTTAACAGTTTAAGGGAAAAAATGGGAGTGAGTGGGCTGCTCACTTGACTTGCTAAAGAGCCCCTAGAAACCTGCAGCTGCCTGGGAAAGGGAGTGGAGGGGGGGTTATAGAAATAAAAAGAGAGTAGGATGATGATGTGATGGACACAAAACAAAATTAAGCGAAAGAGCACAGGAGGTTGGCACTTAACGGACAAAGAAGGAGCTGGCGATATGTAGCTGAAAGATGTATCTCTGTCCATCACAGCAACAGTGACAAGAAGCGGCGAATGGCCCTGCAGGCCTATTATTTATGCACAGTGTGGGATGGTTTCACGGTGGCATTTCCACCCTCTGTGTGCAGACAAAGCAACTTGCAGAGCTCACACTGGGCTGTAAGCAAAAATAGCTAGGCTGTTGCATGTTCCAGTCAAACAGAGACAAACCAGCAATGATGACAACCAGATCAAGCATCACATTTAAAAAAAACACTGCTTGGTAAACACAAATCTAAGAAGATATTTAACTCCAAAGAAGTGCAGGAGCATTGCTTTGAAATCCTTACACAAGTTTTTGAGTTGACATCTTTTGCAAACATTATCCTAACCTCCAGTTCCTGGGGCCTAATAGTTGTAACAGTCAAGTGACCCCAATCTGGCCCTTGACCTTTTCACAGCGACTGCATGGAACTGCAGTGGAAACAGCCTCACCGATGGAACTCAAGAAAACGTAAGTAATGCTAAACAGAAAATATATATATCTTCACTGGATTGCTCACTTTTACTGTCAACCCCATAAATTTAATGTAATGTTTTATTTTTCTGTGTATTTTATATTCAGTGTTACAAATGTGAGGTTCTAGAGCAACAAATTTAATTTTAAAAAAGCCATCAATCAGTCAGTAACAGAGTTCTGCTGGCATGTCCATAATGTGCAATGTGGAAGACGAAAGAACTCCACAAAAACTTAGCCTAAACAAAGTTAAGTGACTGACAACGCTGTCTGGCTTTACTCAATTAACCATCTCATTGTGTCCCTCTTTGCAAAGTCCCCATGCCCCCGACCCCTTTCTCTTCACGCCCCTTTATCCTCCCCATCACAGAGTTTTGCTTGGCTAATACTTGGAGGAAATAGAAAGCTCTTTTTTCTGTTGGGGCTCCTCTTCTTGACCTTCTATTGCTTGGTACTTCTCTTTTCAGTCACTTTGCAATGTCTCTGGGGTTAGTCAGGGAGAATACAAGGAGTACATCAGCGCCAAGGGGCTGGCTTGGGGCAGGACCCCGGCCCATTACTTCAAAGTTGGCCTGCATTCATTAATTGTCCTTTGAATTAATATTGGGTGGATCACAATGTGGGTGCCAGCAGAGAAAGAGGCTTTAATGAAGCATAGAGTCTGTATTCAGTTGCAGATAAGCCAGTGTGGATTTTTTCTTTCTTTCTGAAGAAAGAGAGTCTTGAGAATTATTCTACAAAAAGGAGAAACGTTTTGACTGCTTATATTTAGGAGGCCAACTATCCACCTTCAGAACATTTTAAAGGTATTCATTCCCTTTAAATTTCTATTTCTCATGTTGGCATATCCCATACCCAAATTTGAATGTACTTCTGCAACATTTAAAACCAGTGCATAGCAGCAAAGTGGTAGAAAAAAAAAAATTATTTTTCATTTTTTTCAACAAACAAAAATGAAAAAGCAGTGCATTTAACCTCCTTTATTCTAACACACATAAATAAAATTCAGTAAGCAATTGGTCTAATTAGCAATAGAGTCTGTGTGAGTCCAAGTTTATATTTTACCATCATAGCAGATCTGTCAGACCTCATAGGTTTGTTACAAAATATTAGAGGGAAAAAACCCTATACCACACCATAGCAGGAAGATCAAGAAAGACTATATCTTGAGGGGCTGCAGAGATCCACAGGTCAGGTGAGGAGAATCTGTTGACAAGTCAGCTAAGTCATACACCTCACACATCTGGCCTTTTTTTAAAAGGCTGATTAAAAACGATATGGTTAATTTTCTCTAATCCCATTTTTTTTTTTGATTAGAGGTTATTTGATATACAGAGGAAAACTAGCACAACATATCCCTCCAATTACTCAAACCCCACAGCCACAGACTGTGGTGGCAGCATCATGCTGTGCAAAGCACACATTCTGAACAGTGACAGGAAAGCTGACCAAAATTCACTGAAGGATGCATTAAGCCAAATTCCCCCAAAAAATTAAAGGAAAATGCAAAATCAGAGTCATCCTCATTTCATTTGAATTGAATGTCCGGACCAAAACTTAATTATGAATTTTCTGCAAGACTTAAAATTTGCTACAAATTTACTCCCATTTTAAGTTGGGGGTATTTTGCAAGATGGCAAAAAAAGAAAAAAAATCAACATGGGCATAATCTGCATACATACCACACAAGAATTTGTAATTGGCAATAATTTTAGATATGTGCAAATTCTGCACATACAGAATATATTTTTTTAAGCATATATTTGTTGCCATTGTGGTTGTGAAATACTCAAAACTTAGTTAGACTGGATGTAAAGTAGCAATATCCAGTTCTAGCAGCAAATTCCTACTTCAGTTTAAGTTCCACAAAGAATTAACTGGTTCCATAAAGTGGGCTAATGCCAATACAGACTGCACTTCAAATAGTTTAAAAAGATTTTGAACATTTTATCTCCACTTTCAGGTTCTTGTGCAACCTATCTATCTGAATATTTAAGTTATGATTTGTTTTATAAATGGCAACTTGGCACAATAAACAAGCAATATAAAACACTATTACCATGTGAAAAAAGAACAAAGCCCTAAATAAAGGAAATGTGATTAGAGCAGACATTCCTCTGGCTGTGTTTGGGCATTAAGTCACACAATCTAAAAAAAAATCAGTTACCGTACACTTGAAGGATATTACTACACTGCATTAAAAAATCGTTCCTTTCCTGCTAAAAGATAGTAGATGTGGAAAGGTTCTGGTGTCACATTTTCTCCCCTGCTGTTTTTTTAACCCAGGGCTACGTACTCATTATAATAGCTTCAAAACTCCACATATGCTACAGTGCAGACATTAACTCTTCAGTCCTTCTCACTTTCACATAATATCCCTCATCCTAAACCCATGCCAAGATCCCAGGGAGCCTATCTAGCCCCAGTTTATTTACACAAACAAAGTCCTACTCAGCTCCTGTGACAAAAGCAGCTAAATCTTTCATGTTTTGTCAGCACTTGATTCCTCCTGTCCCTTTGGCTATTTGCCTGCCTCTGCACAATGGAGGCAGGAGAATGGCAGCAGATTGTTGGAATGCACCTCAATGAGACCAATTATTACATGTTGACTGCGTTCACCATGGCACATTTGAAAGAACTGGGCTCATTCACTCTGGCTCGGCAGGACTCCCTTTTAAAGAAAAGTTATCCCTTTGACTGTTTGTATTTCTGAGCTTTCTTTTCCCCCCTCCTTCTTCTTTCTGTCTCCAACCCCCCCACCCCATTCCGTCCTGTCATAAAAGATCCTGCAAGAGTGGCTGTCTTTTATGACTTTGGTTACTTTAATTAGTTAAATGAGGCTAAAGGCTAATGTGCTAACACTAATAGATGGAGGATGCCATCAATTAAATCAAGCACCTTAATAGAAAAACAACAATTTTGACACTGATGCATGATTAAGTAATAAAACTGAGATAGTGTGAAAACAAATGCATTTAATTAATTAAAATGACAGATGATAATCCCTTTAACTCTAATTTAAAAAAAAAAATTTCTTTACTATATGAGTAAAAATGCTCACATTGCGCGAAAAATTGCTTTTCAACAACATCTCAGCAACATACTGATGCCACTGTGTACTTTATCCCACAAACCTTAGCTCTCATTTTCCCAGACAAATAAATCTAAATGAGTCAGCTTTGATCTTAGAACTTAATGGAAAGCCAACAATAGTGGTAGAGGAGAGAGGGGCAGAGAGCAACAGGCCTCTCCCTGCCACAACAATGGCCTCTACAAACACCTACTTAATCAATATTTGGCCAGAAGACCCTCCCTCAGTCCCCAAACCACTCTTTTCACATTCTAATGAAGTGCTATAAAAGAGAAAAACAACTACTGCTTTCCACAAAGAGACACAAGAATGAAATGAAATAGAGCTGATCTGGATTAGGGGATGCTTGAATATAGGATGCCCCAATAAGCAATTATATGTTTCATTAAAAAAAAGTAAAATAAAACTTTTTTAACAAAGTACATTCTCCGATTGTTAAAGCTACAGAAATGATAACTTTGATTACTCTATTTTTATTCAAGAAAATCAACACCTCATTTTACCAAGTCAGTGGATTTGTCCCGCCATGGCTATGGGCTATATAAAGAGGGTGGGAAGTGTCCCAACACAGACCCCGTATTAAATGTGGTCGCCTTGGGCCAAAAGGAAAAGGGGGCGGACTTCAGTCTGAGATGAAAGTGAAGAGAAATAAAGGGTTTGGATTTAATCTAGTGAGGAGAACAGTTTCCCTGTGCTCGATCACTGAAGGCGTCAAGGTTTCTACTCTAGACAAAAAAGGCTGCAAAAATACCAAAATTAAGAGTTTGAGCCCAACTGCCTTTTCTTGTATGACTTTAAACAAACTTACAATTAAAAGTGCACATATCCAGGCAATAACAACATCTATCAGGCTATTAATTATTAACTAAACTGCATGTTTTATGTCCCTGTTTCCCTTTGAGCTGCATCCCCAACAGGTTATAAATCAACAGGTGTTTGTCTTAAAGTCCTTGCTTCTTTTAAAAGAAGAAAAGTGTTCTAACAGTGACAGAAGGCCCTAAATTGGCATTTCTTTGTGCAATTAGGGCGCAGGAGCTCCCTGAATAATTCATCGCTCATTGCGAGTTCATGATGTCTTCTCTCACCCCCTTTTTGTCATTGTAGTTTTTTTCTTCCTTTCTTTCTTTTCTCACCTCATTATTTAAAAATAAAAGCTCCGGCATCTTTTTGTATGACAACGCCCTACTTGCTGGACTTTGGCTTTTTGTGCATGTCTGACTGAGGTGTGAGCCTCAATAGACTCTCTGCGCTTTGTTCGATGAAGTTCATCCTCAAGTTTCCGAATAGTGCAATGAAAAAAAAAAAAACTGTTCTCATGATTGAAAGGCAGAGAAGGGATTTCTTTAAAGCTTGTCTGCACAACCACTGTTTTATTTTGTTTTTTGTTGTTTTGATTTTGACTTTTTTTTCTTTTCGCCTTAACATAACGTAAGCAACTGTTTAAAACTTTAAATAATAGATTTCAATGGATAGCTAAATTAATGATATTATTTTGAAGGTTGACTTTTTGTTCTTTTGGGTTGCTTTTGTTGTTTTGAATGGGGAACCTACTGCACCATAACGCTAATAAAATACTGTTATGGAAATCTGATCTTCTACTTTTTTTTTTCTACTTTTTCATTATTTTAGATGACTTACATCTGTCTCCCAGGATACCATCGATGCTGTGTTTCGTCCGGGGTTCGCTCTCCTCCAGCGTCCTCTTCACCATCTCATCCTCCTCCTCCTCATCCTCACCAACTCCCCCAAATTTGGAGCGCATTACACGGCTGATGGCGCTCACTGAGAAACAGTAAAGAATAGGATAACTTAGGTCTTCATAGAGCTATAGATGTTATCCATACAGGCCAAAATACTCCCAAACAGCTATATAAGCATTCAAAGAATTTGAACATTGTTATTGTTATCAAAACTAACTTATTTATGATATTAATTTAGATTTACCTGAGGGAACATTGTTCCTGTCGCATATTCCATCCTTCAGTAGTTTGTCTCTAATTTCCCAGCTGAACATGCCAGGATTTTCTCTTTTATACTCCTCAATCTTCTTGTCCACTTCTGGAGAAGCACTTTGCTTTAAAGAGAAAAACAGGAAAAGTCATGTTACATAAAAAAATATGTGTCTTGGAAGAAGGCACAAAGTCTCTTAATGTAGAAAATATACAGGCATTCTAATCATCCATGACTCTATTCTCTATCAATATTTGTATAGTTTTTAAAATTCTTAATTGACAGACAGCAGGACACTTGTCCTTCTTTTTTCTATGCACATTCCATAAAAACAGAAGTAGGTAGAACTTCAACTGGATTTGGACCAATACTTTTATTTTAAAGAGGGGAGAAAATTAAATAAATGAAAGGTTCACAGATACTTTGTAAATATATGCTTGTGTAACAGTGTATTAACATATTAAATAATAGATAAATGCTACAGTATGTTGATAAATTTCTTTAAAAAATTATTATAAAGATGAAGGAAAGGGGGTGGAGTGGGTGACAGAATTCTGAAAAATCTTATTCATATACAATTACTTACTTACAACATGATTGAAAATCATTTATATTATAATAAGTAGCAACATAACAGTTTTTTTTTTTAAAATACAGATGAAGTAAAATATTAAACTTGCAAAAAAAAAAAATAATAAGAAAGAGGAAATGATAATTAAAAAAAAAGTTTCGGATTTTTCCGACAAACCTTCTTCTTTCTATAGAAAGGTTGTTACTTTAACCTATTTGCGCAGAAAAACCCAACATGTGGATTTAGAGCCCCTTACCTTTGGTTTGCTGCCTCCGATGGCCCCCGGCCTGATGGAGCCCGTCTCCTGGTACCGACAGAGGATTTTGGAGACGCAGCCGTGAGACACACGCAGCTGCCGGGAGATGACGCAAGGCCGGACTCCGTGGTGCGCCATCTCCACGATTTTATGGCGAATGTGGTTAGGAAGAGGTCTGCCGTTTATGAAGACTCCTCCGAGCTGGTTGACCCGACCCTGCCCTAACGGAGTGGAAACTGAACAGGGAGCGCTTTTATTCAGCCGGATACTGTATTTTCCCAAACAACGCATGACTAATACCAAAAGATAATATCATAAAATACTCTGCCATTACATTCTAAAAAACAAAAAAACAACTGTATAGCCTACATTTAAGTTTAAAAGATGGTTTTTACTATGATGCATTCTTCATTTCTGATTTATTAATTTGCGTAACAGAAAATGTAATATAAAAATATCTGAAACAATATATATGATATAATTTATCATTCTAAATGTTCAATTTATTCCCTTGAGTTATACAATGCTGTTATTTATTTGTTTTTGTTTTTTTGTTTCACAAATTTTTTATTATTATTATTATTATTGATTTTAAGCAGTCAAATAAAAACAAAACCTACTAAGTTTTTTGTCTTTGTTTTTTTTTTGTGTGTGTGTGTGTTTTTTTCTCAAATTTTTTGTTATCTCCATTAGCAACTGGTGTTGACTTCCTACCTTCCAGCGAGTATCCTCCCCGGCCGTAGTTCTGGTGAGGAGTCGGTCTCATCATTCTCGGCAAGCCTCCTGCCAGCGCCGTCATATTTCCTCCAATTTCTGTCACTAGGAGTAAAGTTGCCTCTGATGGATACTTTTAATCCAGAAAGAAATAAACTCTTGTCTGTTTTTTTTTTTAATGTGAGCTACCCTTTACAGCCGTCAGAATTCCTGAGTAACAGGTTGCCACAGATGGAGAAGAAAAGGTTATCCAGGCCGCAGAGATGTTTGCGTAAAGTTATCCCAGCAGCCGGACTAGAGCTCAGAACAGATACTCCGGGTTTTAGGAAGGTCCTCGGAGGATACGAAAGATGCTTTGAGAGGATGGATGCTGGTCAAAGATTTTTATCTGTGAACGCTTTCCCCTCTGACTCTCAGCTGGCTGCGCTGATTGGTTGAGTAGCCGGACATTAGGAAGAAGGGGGAGCTCAGTGATTGGACAGAAGGAGCTGAAGTTGCGCTTGTATTGACCTCACGAGGTCAACTTGTCACGAGAGTGTTTGCTTTAAAGTTTTCATAAATAGTAAACGTTTTTGATAAAGTAAATAAATGTAAATCAGTGAGCCTGGAGCAACTTAGGATTAATAGAAGAGAATCCACCACATCACTGACCCCAGGATGAGTTTATGGTGGAAATATTCTGCAAAGTTGGGGAAACTCCCTCATGAAACAAATACATAGCAGAAGCCACTGAAAAAAATTATTCAACTTTTTTTTTGGCATTTACTTAATCATATTTAGTTACTTTAACACAATAGTTTCATGTTAGCAGGGTAGTACATAAAAGAATTGTGTTAAAGTAACTAATTATGATTATGACAGTCTTTGTATGTCACTTTGTCAAACCTGCTGTCATTTGCTCTATGCTAAATATCCAACACAAACCTATAATCTCGCATATCTCATTAAATATAATTTAAAATATCAAAAAAGTAATTCAGCTGTTGTTTTCATTCAGAGGGATACATTTGCGTTCAACTCAATAAGCTGCAAACGTTCAAACACATTCTGTCTCACAACATTTGATAAACTTTGTGCATTTAGGCTATTTATTATATGAGCTATCAAACAAATTAAATAAAACAATGTCTAATAGTTTTTCTAAACTATCTTCATGCATGTAGACTGTGGTGTTATGAATATTTGACTTTGAGAAAAATGACTTTTTTATTGTTATTTTTGGGGAGAAGAATTAAAATCAAAAGAAACCGAACCAACTAGTATTTTTTTTAATATAATGATAAGATCTTTACAATGAAGAAAAAAATATTACAATATTTATACTTAATATTGTTATTTTATTTTATGCTATTTCTATCACCTTATTGGTAATAGTTAAAAGTCAAGATATTTTCTCGTCATATAGACAGAAATCATCTGAATTCAACCTCTTATGTAATATGAATATCAACTTCTCTTAACAGTGACAAGTGAAGCAGTAGGCTATAGTCAAGACAGTTAAAAAAACTTCTACACCAATAATAGTCTGAAGCAACTCCTATGGTCCAGCTAACTGAATTTACTTAAAATCTTGCAGATCACCAGATTTTAAAACATTTTCATATATGCCTGTTATCAGTAGTTAGATGGTTATGTTTTCTGCCGAAAACTTTAATGTGTAACTCCTAATTTTGACGAGAAAATAGAGTAAATGTTGTTAATATATGCCATATTATATATATATGCCATACTATATATATATATATATATATATATATATATATATAT
>NW_015150631.1:201031-204669 GCF_000732505.1 Cyprinodon variegatus | reverse complement strand
ATATATATATATATATATATATATATATATATATATATATATATATATATATATATATCTTTTGAAAAGTAAAAATGAACTTTGAAAGCAGCGTAAATTGCCATTATTTGTTGTGCAAAGAAAACCACCTGATGAGCACAAACCAGATCTTGTACAATAGCTGACTGCAGAAATACAAGACGCGGATAAGCGTGGAGAAGAGGATCCGTTCTCTTCCACGAGTTTCGGCCCACGTCAGAAAAGCTCCGCGTGGTCTCTCACAGCGGTCGCGCTGATTTAACAAAGGGCGCTGCTGCGGGGCCGTGGTTGGCCCACACGGCCGTGGAACACATCCGTGCAAAATGTCGCGTTGCTGACACTCTGGCCCACATGAGGGATCACTTGACTTTTTTTCTGAAGCTCGTAGAGATGTGATAATTGCAATAATTAGGCGTGTTTAATAGACCGACACGTTTTTTTTTCCTTCTCTTTGTCCCTCAAGGAAAAAAATGCCATGCTTTGCATTCACTGCAAGTCGCATTCCAAAATTTGACTTAAATACTTTCTGTAGGACAAAGTTATGCAGAGATTTAAAATACCATGCTTGTCAAAACAACATTTCCACTCAAAAGATCCAAATAAACAAGCTAAGCCAGAAGAAGCATGAAGATGTGAATTTAAATAAGTAAGAACTAAGTATCATGCTGGTTGTGTGGCACTAAAGTTTTAAACTCAGATTTTAATCCATATTCTCTCTCATTTTACTCCCAAGGTAGTGGGCAGTAAAAAAAATGGCGTGGACCCCAAAAAATGTAGAAACATTATACATCTATAAAAGCAAGAATAGGGGCCATAGTGAGTTATCACAGTAAAGTTTGACTATCATGAAAAGGATATTGGATCTACCGTGTCAAATCAATTAAAGGGCCGAGCTGGGACAGAAATGTGCAGAGCTGGTGGACAAGCTGCATCAGACACAAGCCCCCCCCCCACCCAAAAAAAAAAAAGATCCTGAAAAGAAACAGCATCTTGCAGCAAATACAACAATATACAAAGGGACCAGGAGGCTGTATTTCTAAATCAGTCACATCAATAAATCACTATATTTTTTCCATGTTTTCATTAAATTAAAAGTAAGCCTATATTTGTGAGTCAGCCATAGGAAAAAGTTTAGAACTGTTGGCTGGACTCTTGTATGTTCTCTCATCGAAATGAAGGTTGACCTCACTGTTAGGGGAAAACCCTTCAACAGGAGAGGAACATTTTTCTTTTTGCCAGAAACACCAGTGGTACAATGATTGGTAACCTAGCTGTCATTAAATTGTACTACGGTCTCCTGACATGAGGTCAAACTTTGTTTTTTTTCACATTGTTGGAACATACAGAGAAACCTGGCCTTTTCTCTTTAAACCATCTCTCTAGATCCCTAATTTCTAAGTTGTTTCTTATGAACTGTTACCTTAAGCTCAACCACAAACTTGTGTCTGATAAACAATTTCATTGTTGCTATGGCAACATGTTTCTGATTTTCACACATAAATGAAAAAAATGAACAATTTAAATATTTACGGTTAAAGTCCTCCAGATTTCTATCTAAAACATCTCTCTAATTTCAAAATGCTCTGAAATTTAACTCCTCCATCTGAACAATCAACATAATGCACATTTACACATATAAATATCTTGTTTTACACCCAATGTGTTTGTTGGTGAAAATATCAATCTTAATCCTATGTGATTGAGTTAAACTCTCAGGATGGTTTAACGAATTGATGTTTACCTTTGTATTGGTAGGAAAGTTGGCACCCTTTGTTGATATTCTCTAACATTCAGCTTTACACTTGTCTTTTCCTTCCTTTATCCTGCTAACTGAGGTTGCAGGTAAAAAAGAAAATCCTGAGATTCCTACAATTTTTCATCTTAGATTTACAACCCAAAAATAAAGGGCTGTAAGTTTGAACTTCTTTAAAAAAAAGTTGTTAAACAAAAAGTGAAAAATAGAAACAAAAATTTTTCATATTTATAAATTCAAACATTAAAAAATAACAATATTTGAGGGCCAATCTAATACAAAATCAACCATATTTGATTTTTTTTTAACTCAATAAATGATCAAAGAGACATAAAAATGTCCACAACTGCAAAACAAGTTACATTTATTTTAAAGCTTTAAACATATTGTTTAAAAAGAAATTTCTTTGGATGTATAAGTTCTGTAACGTTCATTTAGCTTCTACTGTATGTTTGCCTTTATTTAGAGATCTTAGTTTGTGAAAATGACAGATGGCTATAAAAGCAGCATTAACCTAACTTTTATAAGCCCTCTGATAATCAAGCCACTGCTGTGCTGGTTTAGTGGAGGATGTTCTTTTTCAGGGTGGATCATCTAAATAAGTGGTCTTCCTAATTGTCAATCATTCTGGTGATATGTTTATGTAAGGCCATCCTACGTGCTCGTCCCCATTTTCACTTACCGGTGGTGAGTCTGACATAGTGGAAAAATTGTAAATCTCTTTTTAGGAAAGTAAGCTTGTATGAGCGATACAAACAGCAGCTTTTAAACAGAGTGTGCAAGAGTAGAAATGGGATCGTTCTTGCTCTCGTACGCGTTTAATAGGCGTTCCCTCTAGAGAGCGGGTACAGGGTTGTGCAATTGCATTTTTAATTTTTTTTAAGTAGAAAATTCATGAAAATCCTCCATTATACCTTTGATAATGCATCTTTATAAACATTTGCATTCTGCTATCATATATAATATTATAGAGTTCAGATAATCGCTGTGAGCATTTGGTATTTTTAATCTACTGTACATATTGACATATTTACATTTTTTTAGATACATATTTTTGGTGATAGTTTAAATACCATACGTGTTAGTGAGATTGAAATAGACATGCTGGATGGAACTGTATTAACTGTATTCAGTTTGTAGGAGGCCCTGGAATCCACAAAGTATAAAAACATATTATTATAAAATACATACTGAATTTTCTGTTATTTTTTCTGTTTCTTTTATTATTTAAAGATTTAGAGATTTGTACCCCTGCTGGAAACAGGATAGAGATTGGAAATGAATATGCCTAAATAGAAAAAAATATATATTTTTCCTATTTATTGATTAGGGCCTTTTAATTTGAGGAGTTACAGCAGTTTTACATTAGAAACATAAATTAATAAAGAACAGCTAATAAAAGTTTTTTTTTTTTGCATCAGTCTTCAAATACCTGCATTTTAGCAGCAACAGAAAACTGCTGTCCTAATTAAGTTTGCGTAGCTATAAATGCATAGTAGGCTTAGTGTAATGTAAAAAAAATATATACATAGAGGAACAACCAAGTTGTCATTTAAGATTAACATCTCAGGAAGGTCACAGGTTTGGAATAGGAATACCTATTCTTTCACTGTGGTTACTGTTACAAGGCACTATCAAAAGGCATGCTCATGTGTTTGATCTTATCAAATATAACTGGCCCCAAAACATATCAAAGGGGCTTCAGGTTGAACCTATAACAAAGGTGAACTCAGGTGAGAAAGAAAAACCAAAACAGACAACCAAAGCATTTGTTTAAAGCTCAAGCCAAAGGGCATGCAGGGTTAAATTAACAGTTCAGCAAATGCAAACTGAAAACCGCAAAGCTAATGGTTCATGGTCTCGTGAC
>NW_015150631.1:167853-200441 GCF_000732505.1 Cyprinodon variegatus | reverse complement strand
ATATATATATAAGCATTATTTAGCCTTCTGTATTTGAAATGATTCACAATGAAGTATTCTCACAGTTATGAAGAAATGTCCTTACATTATTTCCTTGAATTATTACTGTGACACAACTATGGGTGTAAATGATCTAGAAAATGCTCCAACCTTTTTAATAGTGTTATGAAGAAATGTGCAACTGTTAGAAACCCCTGGAGTATTCACAGTGTTTTGGTGAAATTCATAGATTTTTGAAAATTGTGGTTTATTTACTGTTTTGGTGAATTTTCACACACATTCATAATTTGTATTTTATGTTTTTATATTTTTTATAATTATATCACTTATGCCTGAAAAGAGGTTCTCATGAAGTGAGAATAATATCGGCATAAACTCAAGTCAAAGATGCCAGGGCACATGAGGCCTCTGAACATTAAAATAGACTTTTAGACAAATGTTTAATCGCATTTATTTCTCACCACTGACACAACCAGGCCCTTCCACCTCACTTATTCAATATATTTGCAAGTGGCATCTAATTCCATGTCAGTTTTAGGAAGATAAAGCAGAAAACCATCCAACAAGTACAGTACCTATGACTTTATATGCATGTCTACATTTATCCACAAGAGGGCGCATTTGAGCTTTTGTTTAAAGATAGCAGAATTAGAGTTTATGAAATTCAGATTGAAACAAGTTACCTGTTTTATTTTTCATATGTATTTGCATTCAGCTAAAGGTAAAGTGGGGAAACACATCTGTCTGTGTTTTACATTAAAAAAGATAAAGGATGTTTTGGTTACAGTAATATCATATTCTAAAGTAGCCTATAACTATTTCTGATAAATACTTTTGTATGCAAACAAACTGAATGTGCTAAAAAGACACATAACTACTTTATTTTGAAAGCAATTGAGTACAAACTATTCTGACTAAAGCTAGCAAGAATAATATAACCTCAAAGTAATATGTGCATTGTGTGCATGTACACTGTATAATGAGGTTAAAATGGATTCTGATCTATGTTGGGAATTACTTTTTAGAATAATTTTTGAAACTCGTGGCTATGTAAAGCTCCTCTTACTCACACAACAATTCATTGTTTTTAACATTGTTTTTTTATGTGTTTTTGTTGATTTTTTTTTTTATTATTTTGTGTTTTACTTTGCTTTTTAAACCAGCACAGAAAGTTGGCAGATATGCAATTCATCCTTGCATCCATGACACATAAATATGTCATCCAATCGATTTATTAGACATTGGGATAGACGGACTTTTAGTACCTCGGAAAATATCCATACTGTTCCACTTGTACTTTTTCATATATCTGATAAGATTGTATGTGATAGAGCAATACAAAGCAATTTCCCCGCCTTCTATAATACATCATAATGAGTTAAAAACAAAATGACTGTAAAAATAAATAAATAAATAAAAATTAAAAAATTTTTTAAAAAAACTGCTTTTACTCTTATTAGTAATTCGTGTCCACTCTAAACGTTATTGTTCTGTGAGGGCTTCTTATTATCGTCAGAAAACATTATTGAAGGAATACAAAAAGAAATTTGATATATTCACTTTTATATGCAATGTAGGCTACTACAGACATCTGAAAGCAATGCCAAAAAAATGGAGGACGTTTATGTTATAAAAGGGAGAAACGTGTATATTTCCCTTCCTCTTCAGATATATATCTTAACTTTGTAAGCTATTTATAAATAAACTCTGTATTTCAGGTTTGTTGGAAATGTTGGCCAGACACTGCTGTTGAAGACGCCACCGCAGACCGTCCTGTCGGGCGCTGTCACCTGACTGTGGTGCTGAAATTCAAAGTGACACCTCCGATGGGGTTCTTTCATCTCAGAGCAGGTGCCCAGTTTTAATTACACGCTTTAATAGGGCATATCGGACACATGATGTTCGCTGTGACACCAACCAGGTGACAGGGAACGAATCAGAACATCAATCTGAACACATCCACTGATTTGATTGTTTTTTTTTTTTACCTCCTTCTTTTTTGTCTTTTGTTGTTCTTGCTATTTGACTTGATGCTTCATGATAACTTTATAGTAAACCCGATCTCGAGTTTCGCTCCAGGGGACTGTTACACAAGTCTGAGAACCGGATCGAGCTGGTCTGAGACCTGGTTAGCCCCCCCGGCGCAAAATACGGATAAATAAACGCACATGGAATATAATAGCGTTTCTGATGATGTGATAGTGCGATTTGATTTGAACGTTTGGTCTGTGTGATCGGTGTAATATGGGTAAACATGGCGGAGAACGTCCAGGAACGTCGCGGTTCTGGTTTTGCTCAGTTTAACGAAGAAGAAGAATACGAGTGCAAAATCTGCTACAACCGCTTCGACTTGGAGCGCCACACTCCCAAACAGCTGAGCTGCTCCCACAGCTTCTGCCAGGAGTGCCTCGAAACGCTTCACTCCCGAGAGGGTCAGGGATGGAGAATCGGCTGCCCGCTGTGTCGCCACCGGACTCCGCTTCTGGAATATAAAGTTCAGAACCTTCCGAACAACAACGCGCTGATCGAGGCTCTTCCGCCGCAAACCCAGCGGGATCCGAGCTCATCAAGCAGGGAAGGACGGTCTGGCCCGTCCGAATCCTCTGGCACCGAGAAAAGCTGCGAGACTTGCAAAAACATCGCGTTTACCACGGGTTGTGTGTGCGCCATCTTCTCCGTCCTCTCTATGGTGGTGCTTTTATTTCTGGGACTCATTTTTGTACACAACTTCAACCACATAGCGTCGCCCGTCGGCCCTGTTTGCCTGTTGGTGGCCAGCGTCCTTGCTCTGCTCGCCTTAATGCTCACTTGGCTGATGTGCATGCTGAAATATGGAACAGAAACAGATGCCAGTATTTCAGTTCCCTCGTATCTAATGTGATCATCAGATGCATATCTGGAATTATACAATGAGATATTTGAAGCTGGCTTATCCTGTTTTTGTGTGAAATTCTTCTTGTTACCCTATGCAGGAATCCTGAGCACTAATAGAATATTGTCTTGTATGAAAAAATACAGTTATTGTCAATGATGCTCATTTGTTTCATTTTTCTTTACAATGCTGAGGATCCGAAGGTTTCTAATTCTTATTTAAATTTTAAATCTTCATATTGCAATTTTTCTCCATTCTTTTGATAATCTGTACCTTTAAACAAACCAGTTTGTGTTTATGCAGCTTTGTCTACCTTGAGTGGCTGGCATGAATACTCAAAAAAAGTCATTAATCAGGTACATCCGGGAAAAATGTCCTGCCATCAAAGAAGAGCTGTTATATTATGTGCATAGATGCAGGAAGACGTTGCTACATGCCACAGATAAGTAATGCTGAAGTAGGTATTTAAAATGTGCAGATTCAGAACCAATTAAAAGGATAATTCTATTATTTTGTAGATGGAATTTGATCATCTACAATTCAAAATTGAATTGAAGAGTGAATCTTCCAATTAAGTCAATCCTAATCTGAGACAAATATGAAAACTTCACAATACAGAAAGTTAAAACCCAAACTAAAGGATTCCACAATGATCTAATTCCTTTTGTTTGTGGAGTATGCCTGGAAACGTGTTCAAACAAAGTAAATCTCCTGTAACTTTAGTGTTGAAGGAAGAGTCCACCCAAGACAGCATTTGTGTTAGAATAATAATGCCCATGAGAAATGGTGTCATTTAGCCCTCAGTCAATATTCCCCTCCTCCTGTTTTTGTTTTTAGTTTGTTTGTTTTTGCACCTATAGTACATTCCTTCCTATACTTTGCTTGTTGTCCATCAGATATATAGTAAAGTTTCATTATAATGGGGAATTTTGATAAATTCTTGAGATAAACTCTTAAAAATGCCAATACCTCACAATTTATATTCTGTGATTGAATTTTTTTTCCTGAAAAGTTTTCAGATGCTATTGAATTGATTTTGGTTGTTATTATCATTTTTTGGAATTTAACCCATGAACTATCTTACATATCTACCTCAGATGATGCCAAAGTAACTCTGATGTCTTCCTATTTATTTGCAGTATATTGTAACAAAGTTTTGCACCAAGCAGTTACCATTGATATAAACATTGATATAAAATGTCATTGTCAAGATGGTTAAAAAATTCCCAGTTTGGTTGCAACCTGATTCACAGAAGGAGTTCATTATCCTACAGAAGGTGCCTGCAATTTATAACAGTGAAGTTGGGTGATGAATTACAACAAAAGCAAATATATCAAAAAGGAAATAAGCAAAAGGACTGAAGCTACAAAGGTACAAAATAGCAAAGAGGTGAGATGACAAGTGTGTTTTTTATTTTAACAATTTAGATAAGCAAATCTTTTATTTGTGTTTTATTAGGCCCACTTTTAAACTAGATATGGACCTACCTTAACCAGGATTGATTTAACAAAACAGGGCTGGATTGCATATTGGACTCATACTAGTACTCATACTTTTTTATAGAGACAATCAACAACACAGATCATTTTGAGGTACTTTACAGAGACAATTCAATCCCATCATACAATCAGATTGGTTAAATTTTTTCTATACAAGGAAAACCAGCCTTTTGCTTTAAGTCAATAACTTGCAAGACTTGCTGCTCCTGAATGAGGATGTGGTGAAGATATTCGCTTGCATTTTGTAGTTGACTCCATAGCGATTCCTCATACCAAGCATGCATGCTACAACAGTAGAGAGGAAAAAAATCCCTTTTAAGTGGAAGAGACGTCCAGCACAACCAGGCTTGGTGTGAGCAGCCATCTGCCAAGGCCGACTGGGGGTTTAAGGAGAAAGAAGCAGACATACATGGGTTGAAATAACAAATACTGCAGAATGGGAGAATAGAAAGATAAAATAAAGCAGAATGATGAAAAGTAGTCCCTATGTCCTCAAGCAGCCTAAATTTATAGCAGCATAAATATAGAAAAGAGCTGAGGATAACCTAATTATTTCGGATGAGGTATGAAAAAAGTAGAGTCAGCAACAACAACAAAAACTTCCTAATGTCTAATTTAAGGCTGTCAAATATTTCCTGGATAATTGAATAAGTCATATTTCGGTTAATTCTCACCAAGCCATAGATTTTCCAAGCTATTGTATCCCTGCAGAGTTGGTGATGTGGAGACTGGTGCTTTTTATTTAGCATATCTTTATATTAAAAAGAACTCCTCTAAGATAAATAAAAATAAAACTCTCTATCGTAGGACACTCAGACAAGCTAATACACTGTACACATTGGGGGTTTTTTTGTTGTGTTTTTTACTAATGAAAAAAGACCAAACAGAGCAAGTGAAAAAAAAAAATCATCTTCACTACCACAGTGATGTCAAGATTCAATCTCTAAAGATAAGTAACATGTTTAAATTTTTTCATACTGAAAAAATATCAGTTATTTTGATTCAAGTTTGGCAATTGACAATAGCCAGCACCAGCTTCTAGTGACAAACACATTTCATCCGGGCAGTCAAACAATTTCATAATGAAAACATTTTAGTTTTATGTAATTTAAAAAGCACAATTTTTCCATTCTTACCATGTTAAAAATAAATCATAAAATCATCCAACCATTTGATCTCTCGAAAGGCGTTCCGGATGTTTTTAAATTACACTGTGTGAAATTAGGCATATATATTCTCTGTGTCTCACAGTTTTTAAGACAATCTTTAGCTGAAATTACCCAGCCTGCACAGGTGAGTAGAGCCCTCAAAAATTGTACTTAAGTAAGAGTAGACCTACCTTGATATATTTTTACATGAGTAAAGTACAAAAAGGTTGCCTTCCATAAATAAGAGAGGTTGCCTTCTCAAGTAAGAGAAAAAAAAGTTTTTGGCAAGAAAGCTATTCAGAATACAACATGTGATTCATCCATCCATTTGGTGGGGCGGGTGCCTATATATGGCAGTCTATGAGCGAAAGGCGGGGTATAACCTGGACATGTCGCCACTGTGTCGCAGGGCAAGTATAGCAACTTATTTAATAAACTTATAAAAAATTAATCAGACGGACTGAAATTTTACTTACCTGATAATCCTGATGTTTGAAAGACTAAGGTATGATAATTGCTAAAAGCAAAAATCTAATTGTAAAATAAAAACTCAGGGAGGAGAGACAGTTCAGCAAATATTAATTTTCCAAATAAAACTTAAGAAATCAGTGCTTACAGAATTAAATGTAAATATGTTGGAGATTAAACAAAAACAAACAGAAAAAAATCATAAACTCTAAAATGCAAGTCCCTGGTCCATTTTTGTGTGTAACGCATGCTTGTTCCTTATTCGGTTAAGTCAGTAAACTAATGATATTTCTTAAACACACATAAAAGTAAAGCATATTAAAACTACAACTGAAAGTACATGTTTGTTATAAAGTTAACTAAGTGTTACGATTCACCTTTGCCTGTTTGTGGTTTTAAATTAAAAACAGCACTTTGATGAGTAAATCCCAAATGAAAATTAGTTAACAGCCAGGAACAAACTGGGGAAGTGGAAATTCAAGCAATTATTTGCAGCCTAGAGGATAGAAATGTTGCACCTAAGAAACTTTTGGGTTGGGCTATAAAACCCAGTGACTTCAGTTCTTCCTGACAAATGCCAAAGATGATACCACATAAGTACCACTATACACATTGGATTTAACAAAGAATATATGCAATCAGAAAATAAACAAGATATTTAAGTTCACACTACGTTACCTTTTTAGTAAAAATATTATTTGACAAGACGATCTGGCTTTCAAAAGGAAAAAGTTAAGTCTAAAATAAAAAAATAAAAAATCTAACTCATTTAAAAAGCTTAAAGTGAACAAAGTTCTGCATCCATCTTCTCCCACTTATTCCATCAGGGTCGAGGTGGGTCTGGTGCCTATCTCCTGCAGTCTGTGAAGCGGTACACTCCGGTCTGTCACAGGGCAGAACAGAGACACAATGACATACAACCATGCACACACACACTCACGGACATAAGGACAATTTAGGAATGCCAATCATTCTAACAGTTGTGTTTTTGGACTGTGGGAGGAAGCCGGAGTACCAGGAAAGAACCCAAAGAGTCAAAGGGAGAACATGAACAAGACCCTAGCCTGGGGATTAAACCCAGAACCTTCTTGCAGCAAGGCAACAGTGCTAACCACTGCATCACCATGCAGCCCTGAACTAAAATCTGAACAGGCCAAAAACAAAATGCATATGCAAAATTCCAGCAACCTGTGCATACTGCAAGTTAAAGAAATTTATAGAAGCTTAACTGTGAGAAGGCTGGATACACCTGAAAAACTTGAAATGGCCAGGCATTCTAATCTAAGTTTTTTTGTTTTGTTTTGTGTTAAAAATTTTCTTTGTGTTTTCAACACTTACTAAGTATGAGATATTGCAAAGAAGTGGAAGGCTAGTTGCAATGACAATGGTTTTCTTAATCTTTCATACCATGACAAACTTGATTTGACTAGACTTATTCATTACTAGAATCTTATTGTCAGAAACTTATTGTCAGAATCTTATTGCCAGGTGAATTAAAGTTTTGCCTCTTGAATAGATTGAATTCCCTATATATTGGTTATGTCTGTTTCATACAGAGCCTTGAGCATGACTAGTTTGGACATAAAAAAAATTGACAACAAAGTATTTAAAGGATCAATAATTATTTTCTTATTTGTTCTGGAACTCTGATGTCTATACCCTGACAGATTAAAATGTACAAAATCCCAAACTCCATTTATTGTTTAAAAGTAAGTTGGAAATACTATGTTTGAATATCCATTTGGTGTTTTAAATACGGCAGTCTTTCTTTACCTTGCTAATGAAGTTGATTTCTTATTTGCAAGGGCACATTTATTTTCAACAATCACCTATTATACTCCCAACATAAACCTGTTTACCTCAAAGCCACCTCTGTGTGATTACGGTGACTCCCTGCGGTGAAGCAGGTCAGCAGGGAATCCCAGATCAGTAACCCTGAGGGGACATCCTCCTTTAATAGAAAAAGAAATAACTATGGGGTACAGGGCCTAAATACATAGTATTACTGAGTGATATAACAACTGGAGTGAAAATGACCTCCTGCAGGGTTCTAAATCATCTGATTACTTTTAAGTTTGTTCAAGGTTAAAAATTTGCATTTTATTGTTATTTTTGTATATAATTATTACCATAATTCCACATCTTCTAAAAAGTTGAACAACAATAGTAACTTTGGGTATTGACTGGCCTTAAAGACTTATGATCTAGCTGATGTCTCCATTGTGTCGAACCCCAGTCACACAGTAGGCACTTATATCCACCCAGTGTTGTTCTAAGAGGAGACAGTAGTCTCTGTAGTTAAAATCCATCCCTCTTAGGTCCCTCAAAAGAATTCCTTCTTTTGGTCAGTGAATAATGCTGCTTAAATGCCACCATGACAAAAGCTTGTGAGAGAAAAAAAAAGGAAGGAGGGGTGTCAGACTTCTACTGGGAGCAATATAGGCAACGCTGTGTCTAGAGCAAAGGGCCTCATGTCATGGGGACTGTAGGGCTTAAAGTTAAAGATTACTTTGAAATCTGCATCTCCTACCATCAAACTCTGCTGGTATCTCCCCAGCCGTCCTCCTCCCTGCAGCCATCACTTCCACTCCCAAAAATAAAAAGCTGTCTCCACAGAAAAGGGGATGAGCGCAGAGTAGATCCTCTTTGATGACAGAGAAGGATCCTTTTGTTCCCTAATCCCTGCAGAACCCCCCCGGCACCCCTTTTTTCTCTCTCTTTAAGTCCAATTGGACATTAAGTGGCTTCAGCCAGGGGTTCAAAAGATATTTGTTTACCTGTTCTATGATAAATGCAAAAAGGAGGAAGGGTGAATTACAGACATAACACAAGTAATTTATGAAACTCAACAGGAAAGAAACCAGAGGATATGGATTGGTTGTCCAGTCTGAGCATGCTACCTCACCAACTTTAGGAAGGGTTTGTCAATGAATGAATAAAACTTTCTTTCATGTTGAAGATGAGTCCCAGGGGAGCACCCATTATCCTCTGGGCACAGTTTTATTGTCAAGAATCAGAGACAGTAGTGGGATACATTTCCTCCTCTTCCTGCAACTTTCCTTAAGTATGTGCAAAGTGTGTCTATATCATTATCAGATTGGACACACATATTTCACAGAGGAGATGAAAGTGTTCCTTATACTTGTAACATCTGCCCTCTGTTTGTTTGCAACTCATCAGAACCTCAAAGACATTGCCCGAGGAAAGCAATAATCACCTCTCTATTCAGACTTTGACTCGTCATGTGATCACATGCTCTAGTATGCACATGTGTTCAAGCGCATGTGTCTATGTGCAGTTGCCAAAATGGGCCTGCAAAGACATATGGCTTAAAAAGCATGCAAAACCTCTAGGGACAAGTGAGGTGAGCTTAATGTTCGAGGTCAAAAGTGTCAAATGCAGCTTATCTTTCCACTTCAATTCAATCACATTGCCCCAAAAATGTCAGAGAAGACATTCTGTCTGTGTCGACCGTCTTTGTATTATGGGTGAACGCAGTTTGAGCCGTTTCCTATGTCAAGTTGAAGAAAACAGCATGATAAATAACGAGAAGCATGCAAACTGGCTCCCTCTTGTGTATAAAAACATGATTGCACTACACGCCTTTTAAAAAATAATTAAAAGTAAGATTCCAAACAATCTATTTCTTTTTTTAACTCATGCTACAATTGTAAGGACATAATCTAAAGGATAAAATGTGAATCCAACTGATTTTTTTTTCCTATCAAAACTGTCTTAGAAAAAGATTTTTAATTTTCCCTGACAGGTTGTCAGCACCGCAGAAAAGTCTTTGCCATACCATTTGTCTTCTTTTTTAATCCACCTAAATAAACTCAAATTGTGATGTACTTTTGCTGTTCAAAAAGCTTGTTGAAACAGCTACAACTGAATAATCACTTCATTTTAATATTAGATTTTATGGACCAGTAAAAGATAAGCCAGACAGTATCTTTTTTTAATTCATATTGCCCAGCAGCAAATGCAGTTCTTGCTGCGTTGATTATCTGTGGCATTATTCATAGAACTAATGAATACAGTACTTAAAAACTGTTATTAAATCTAAGTCCCATGATTCAATTATATATAGTGGGTTTGTGTAAGCTGTACAAATGCTTGCATCAAACAGAAAAAGGTAAACCATTTTAAACTGTGCTCCACTTTCAATGTGATACATATGAGTTCAAGTGGAAAACAAAACAAAAAAATAAGGGTGCAATAACTGGGTTGCAGAGCAGTGAACCCCCCTAAACTGCCACAGTGCTGAACAATCTTCTGATTTCTTAGAATAGTTTAGTTTCCTTTTTTATATCTTTATCAGGGATGCACAATATTATCTCAATGCTATAAATGTTGGACATGGACATTGGCTATTCAGAAATGACTCACTGTTAAAAAAGCACTAAGGATTATGCCCACAGCTCCAGTGTATCATGTGCACCCAGCTGATGCATGGTCTGCCACAGGAGAGATCCTCATATACAAACGTTGATGGTGTGTTTTTGAAATTTTAGAAACAGGTATCCAAACTGCTATTTGTGATGACTGCACAAGACAGGAGATTTGTAGATCTAGGGAAACAAATATCAGTCATTGACCAGTTGAGATGTATAATTATGGCATATTCTTATACTGTGCAACTCTAGGTTTCATATATTTTATGTTTTTTGTAGGACTGATACTGGTGTCTGTCTCCTACAGGTAAGAAACAGCGTACACCCTAGAAAGGTTACCAGTTTATCAAAGGACAACAAGGCTCACAGGAGGACAAAATATTCATGCATGCACTCATGAGCATAATTTCAGATCTTAATTAACCTATTAGTCATGTTTTCAGACTATGGAAGAAAAGGCATGCAGAGGGAGAACATACCACCCCATAGCAGAAAGATTCCAGACTCGGAGTAAAGCTGAGTGCTTTGTTATTTTGCTCTTAGAGCAATTGAGTTGGAAGCAAATGTTAAATATGACCGATTAGCAACTAGCCTTATGCAACGTTCAGGCTGCAAGCAACAGAAGCAGCAAAAAACATGCGTACTGCTTCAGTTCTGGTGCATGGCTGCACGGTTGAAAAGTGGACCAGACATGCTTTGGTAGAACTTTCCTATCCTTTCTTTGCCTGTAACAATGGCGGATGAAATCAAGATAGTCGCTTGGCTTATTTTAATGAATAATGCAACGTTCAGACAACAGGGATTGGAAGCAGTAAAAACGCTTCTGCCTCTTCATCTATGATGCTTGTTCACATTACGGTCAGACGTCCAGTAAAGTGTGTCCAGATGCATCTGATGCTTCTGCTGCTCCTGTGCTCAATGGCAGAGAGCAGCTTTGTTATATTTAGTGTTATAAGTTGGTAAAAAGTAGTTTTAATATGTTCTTAAGTGAAAAAGTCCACCTCAAAACACCGTCTTTGCAGTCAGTTCATCCAGATTATGAACCTGCCTTCAAATATTTCTCTGTCTGCAGGACCTTTTGCTACACCTTGATGCGTGTCAATCATTGACTTTGCATGTAAACTAGCCACTTCTGCTGCTTCTGCAGCATGCAGTCTGAACATAGCATAACATTCAAGGTAAATATGGAAGGATAGTTGATATAGTAGTTTATAGACGTTTAACAAGCAATTACAACAACAAAGATCTGTAATACCTCATCGTAAATCCTGGACTTTACAGATTGGCTGAATTTCTCATAATTGAAAAATACTCCTGATCAATTGAGGGATTTCTAAAAACAAATAAAAGCCCTTAAAGTTGACGTAAGGATCAAGGTGTGACTGCATATTTGAATTTGACTCACCCCTTTTATTGCATGAGCTGAAAAGGAAGTTAAAAGAGTGAGTTTGCAAATAGGTGTGATGAAAACAGTGTGAAGCAATCTGTGCTTAAACATTAACTCTCCCGCTGATATCTTGAGATTTTGCTGCAATATTCAATTTCATTAAATTCAGTTTATTTATATAGCACCAATTAACAACGCTTGTCATCTCAAGGCACTCTACAGAGCCAGTTCAACCAGATTATACAGTCAGATTGATTCAAAGTTTAATATCTAAGGAAAACCAGTTGATTGCATTCACTCAAAAACAAACCCTCACACCGAGCATGCTTGAAGTGACAGTGGAGAGGAAAACTCACTCACAGAGAGAAACATCCACCAGAACCAGGGTCTGTGTAAGCGGCCATCTGCTGAGGTTGATTGGGGCTCAAGGAGACAGAAGCAGACATACAGAAGGAAGAAGAGATACAAAAGGCAGCTGTCAACCAGCTCCACAGTTGGCCGCATCCAGGAAGCACACAGCTAGGCAGATGAGCTCCAAGCCATCTCCCATGTCAAAGGATGAAAGAGAGTATATACAGGTAGTTATAGTCAAACAGGACTACACTGAAAAACAGACAGAGCTCCAAGATCTATAGATAAAGGTGTTGATGGGATTTCTCTACAGGATGGTGTCACAGCCACACAGGAACAGACCAGATGAAGCTAGTATGAGAAAATGCAGAGAGAGCATAACGTTACAGATTGACTAACAAATACTGCAGAATGGGAAAATAGAGATAGAATGAAGCAGAATTATAAACAGTTTCCTATATCCTCGAGCAGTCTGAGCCTATAGCAGCATAAATATAGACTCAAACTATAAGCTTTATCAAAAAGAAAAGTTTTAAGCCTACCCTTAAAAGTAGACAGGGTGTCTGCCTCACTGACTAAAACTGGTAGTTGGTTCCACAGGAGAGGAACCTGATAACTAAAAGACATGCCTCCCATTCTACTTTTAGGAATTCTAGGAACCACTAGCAAACCTGCAGATTGAGAGCCAAGTGCTTTTTTAGGAACATAAGGAACAATTATATCTCTGATATAAAATGGAGCTTGGCCATTTAAGGCTTTATATGTGAGAAGGAGGATTTTAAATTCTATTCTGGATTTAACAGGAAGCCAATGAAGAGAAGCCAGGATAGGAGAGATATGATCTCACGTTTTAATTTTCATCAGAACTCTGGCTGGAGCATTTTGGATCAGCTGAAGGTTTATAACTACAGTTTGTGGACTTCCTGATAGTAAAGAATTAAAATAGTCCAGCTTTGAAGTAACAAACGCACCGACTAGTTTCTCAGCATCACCGCTGAACAGGATATTTCTAACTTTTTGCAATATTCTGGATTTGAAAAAAGGAAATTCTAGAAACTTTTTTGATGTTGGATTTAAGTGGCAAGTACTGATAAAAAAAATAACACCGATGGTTTTTACTTTATTATCCTAGATCAATTTAATCCCATCCAAATAAAGGGACTGACTAATCAGCTTCTTTTTCAAAGACTCTGGTCCAAAGACTAACTTCTGTTTTCTCTGCATTCAGGGGCAGAAAGTTAAGAGTCATCCAGGTTTTTATATCTTCAAGACATGCCTGTCGTCTATATAATGGGTTAGCTTCATCTGTATTTATAGACAAATATAGCTGAGTATCATCAGCATAAAAGTCTAAATTAACCCCTTCCTGTCTAATTGTTCTTACAATTGGGAGCAAAATAGTAAAAACAATTGGTCCAAGCACTGATCCCTGTGGTACTCCACAGGTAACTCTGGAGCATTGGAAAGATTTATCACTGATGGGAACAAACTGAAATTTGTCAGACAAATAAGATATAAACTAGCATAGTGCTGTTTCTTTAATTCCTTCAAGTCATTTTAAAACAATAATATGATCAGCTTTATTAAATGCACCACTGAATTCCAACAGGACGAGAATAAAAACAAGTCCACTATCTGAGGCCATGAGAATAACATTAGTGACTTTCACCAGAGCTCTTTTCACTGCTTTGATGAGCTCTAAAGCCAGATTAAAACTCTTCAAAAAGTTCATTATAGTGTAAGTGGTCACACACTGGTTTGGGAACTATTTCTTCAATAACTGAATCCTTTTTAAAATGGAGGGGGAAATCAGAGGGAATACTTCCTTAAATAACTTGGTTAGAACTGGATCTAACATACAAGTTGAAGGCCTAGATAAAGGTAATAGTTTTATTAACTGAACGTTCAAGATTTGCTATTTCTCCACTATATCAGACTCACCACTCTAAGTGAAAATATGCATAAGCATGTGGGATGGCCTTACATAGAAGTTTCACCAGAATGATTGACAATTAGGAGGACCACTTGTTTTGATGATCCACCTGGAAAAAGAACATCCTCTTTTATACCTTTAACAGAGACAATTCCATCATATCATACAGTGAGATTGGGACAAAGTTCTGCATCTAAGAAAGCCTAGCTGATTGCATCAAATCATTGACTTGCAAGACATCCTCCTCCTGGAGGACCTTGTCGTTGACTCCACAGCAATACTTTAGACCAAGCAACTGTACAGTATTTTGTGATCTTTAGATTTGATCAAGCATTATAGATGTACAGCACATTACATAGAATATTGTGTTTAAACCTAGGACATTTTTCATTTTCATTCCATCTTTCCAGACTGCTGTTGATTTATTTGAATGTGGCACAGGAATCACTGTGTTTCAGTCGTTGCCCTAAAATTCATACTGCAATTAAGCTTGGTTAAGGAAGGACCATAGTACCAGAGATAACCCACACATGCACGAATAAAACATCCAAGCTCGATGCAGGAATCTAACCCAGAACCTTCTTTCAGCAAGGTAACAGTGCTGCAAACTGCGCCCCCATGCAGCCCTAATCTTTAGGGAAATTGTGCTTTATCTTGTTTCTTTATCTTACTTATTGATTAACTGTAACATTTATTGATTAGTGCTGATACCACACCGATTTATTGATATGTTTATTTGTATACACATGCGTTGATTAGATTTGTAAGGAAGATGATTTTACGGAGCCCCCAGGGTGTCAGGGTAAAAAAAAAATATAAAAGCCGGTGGAAATCCGTGGGCATGGATTGATAAACTGAGCGCACAGTTTTCCAATCCGTGCACGCAGATTAAGAAACAGTGCTCTCTGTTTATTAACCCGTGCCCGCGGATTGAGAAACTGTGCTCTCGGTTTATTGATACATGCACTAGAATCAATAAACTGTCTGCCCTGCTTTGCATTCGATGCATGGGTTGCACAAACAAGGTAAGTTTAGTCAATATATATATATATATATATATATATATATATATATATATATATATATATATATATATATATATATATAAACATATAGACTTACCTGTAGTGCAATGCAGTGCTTTAATGAGCATGCTTTAGAGCTTGAACTTGCATTAAACTCTGAAGGTTCTAGATTTCCACTGGCTTTTTTAGGTTTTTTTTTACTGAGCCCCCTGACACCCAGGGGGCTCCGTAGATTAGGGCCACTGAAAAAATAAATAAATAAATTAACAGATTTTTTAATTTTTCAGTTTAATATGGGAAAAATGTCAGAATTGTGACTTTAATCTCAGAATTTGGACTTTTTTCTCAGAATTCAGACTTTTTCCCATATCAAACTGAAATAAAATTTAAAAATCTGTTAACTTTTTCTTTTTTTTTTTAGTGGCCCTAATCCTCTTCTGCAGATTTGACTTACTAACTGATTTTGTAAGAAAAGAAAAAAAAACTGTTTGAGAGTTAAACCAATCAAAATATTTGTAATTCTGGAAAAGAACGGTGAATCCCAGCTCCCAGGGAATTGCAAACTAATGACCGCGAGTAACCCCTGTTACGTTGCCACTACCCCAAGCACGCGCCACCTCCAATGCGCCAATCACCATTCAAGAAACACTGTGACGTAGATGTCAGAGCTTCCGGGCTGATCGCTGTGGCCCGGTAATTCACAGATTTCCCTTTTTAATAAGGATTGCAAGACACACTTGCTGTTGTTATTTATTGCCCAAAAAAACCCAGTGTAAATAGTTAATGTACATATTCTTTTTTGGAGCTCTCGTTACGAGGATAAATATAACAGAGAAGGTCCCGCAGCGGCTCTGGCATAGCGGTTAAGAAAAGAGGTGAGGATGTTTCACTATGAGCGCTCTGCAGATGTACGGTGAAGGGAAGACGATTGATGCTTCCCTTGCTAATCACGAGCTTAGGACCCATCATGTATTATACGTTAAAATTGGTTTACGACCTAATGTTTGGCTATTTTCAAATCTAAAATTCATGTATGTATGGGCAAACCGGTGTCTGTTCACCAGCAGCGGTCACTGCAGCCGCTCCAACGTGTAGCACAGAAGCTAAATAGTAGCTTATCTCGCGTTCTGCTAACTGCTAATCTTGCTGATTTATTACTAACCATAAGGACATTTAAAGACCTGCTATGTAAAACTAAACATGTATGAATTGAAAGATATCACGTCGTTTTCGAAATGTTGTGATGCAAACGTATTTATCGAAGACAGCGACGTTTATAAAGATAATGACTCAGATATAATCAGTGTCAACACAGAGTATGACAGATAATACACGTTAATAACCACAGCAATTAATGAAAGGCCGTGTTTTTTTAATTAGGAAAGCCATTAAAATAAGGAATTATGTTGGAAACTTTAAAATATAAACATTTTCTCATCATATTTATGCTCTCATCCGTGATATCACTAGGGAAAAACCTATATATATATATATATATATATATATATATATATATATATATATATATATATATATATATATATATATATATATATTATAACGTCAAATACTGTATTTGATGATTTGATCTGGTGAGTGGCCATGTAGATTTCCACGAGCAATAATGATGTGGGAATTGAATTCAGTTTCATATTATCTAAGTAACAGGTTTTAGTAGAGATTATTGTCCTTTTATCACAAAGTGTTAGTCAGGCTTATAACGACCATCTTTCTTTTTGTTGATGGGGCTGAAATGACAATGTAAAGTGGGGATCTCAAACTGGTTCCAGAAAGGGCCATGTGGCTGCTGGTTTTCTTTCCAACCAAGCAATGGCACACCAGACTCCATTCATCTCATCAGTTGAGTCCAGTCTTAACATGATGACTTGATGAGATGACTCAATTTAACTAATATTATTTAAAAATATGTGTACTTGCTAAATATCCAACTGTCAGGCATTTTTTGGCCCGATGCAGGTTTATAGTCAACTTATAGATGCGACTTGCTGATTCAGGGGTCTTTTTTCTCTTAGGTGCATAAACTCCTGAAAGAGAAGCAAATATTGTGATAAATGTTATAGCTTTTAATCTCACAGAAAATTGAGAAAAGGCACTATTATTCACTTTTATGCATTCATTTCTTATGTACATAGTATATAGCTGATTTATTTACATAAAGTCTTAAGATCTGAACAAGAGGGGATTCTGATTTAGAAGAGCTGGACAATTCGGATCTCTGTCTGATTCATTGCTGCGTCTCTATTTGTTCATGTGGACCTACCCTTTTTTCTATTTTTAAATATGCCCTAATTTATTGACACCTTTTTATGTATTACACTTATAAAAGCCTTTGAAAATCAGTTGAAATGTAAGATAAATACATGAATTCACTGATAAAATGTTTATCGGGATTGGGTAACTTGAACTATCAAGAAGATGCATACCGTAAATAAATCATAGCAGGACAATAGTCTAAAGCACAGGTGTCCTTAAAATCTCACTATCTACAATGTTGCAGTTGCAAAGCTCTGCTTAGAATAGGGCTGCAACTATCGAATTATTCTGCAAATCGATTAATTTGTAGATTATTTTTTGATTATTCCATTTATGATCAGATAAACCAGGGGAAACCAAAACTTTTCCTCTTGAAAATAGATCTGGATAGAGCTTTTTGACTGACAAAAAAGCTTTTTTTTATCTTAAATGTTTATATATCCAGTTAACAATTGAATACTAGATTAGTTGATCATTATTTCAACAATTGGTTAATTGTTTCAGGCCTAGCTATTTGATTACGGTTTTGCTTAAAATCGAGATGCTAAAGCTCAGGAAGAATGGGGTCATTTTGATAATGGAAAAGGTAGAGAAGAGTTAGAAAATTGTTTGTTGCGATCAATATTTTCATCCTGACATTTATTACTAACCTTGCGTTTTCTATTCTCTCATTATCTAAGAGGAATCCATGTGTTTGATACATGCTTTCTCTCTGTACTAAATTGATTGGTGCTGCATATTCACTTTTATTGCAAAACTTCATTCATATGTTGTTGGGTGTGACTTTGGCTTACACTAGGTAGACTTGTGGAATGAATGTATCTAAAGCAGAATACCTGGTGAGTCACTCTAACCGTCTTTCTTAAAGTAACTGCTTTTATGTGAGAAAACGTTTTTCACCTTGTTGATATAAAGGTAACAAGGAAAAGGGTGGGGCAACTTTTTTTTTTTTCTAACCCTAAGTCAACATGCAACGGGCTGAACCTGTATTGCTCAACGTGGGATATTTTATGGCCTGGGCTGTGCATGCAGCTGCACACTGTTAGATTTTCCCAATCAGTTAAAATTAGTCAGTTAGTGGCACCATTTAGGATCTTGGGGAACTAGTGAAACGTGTTTATCTCGTAAGGCAATGTCTGCTTGTGTGAAAATAAGAAATTCAGCTGCCGTTGTGGGCTGGACTTTAAAAGACATACACATATACGTTTTAATGTGCACTAAAGCAAAACTATTCTGTGAACACAATATAGATATGGATAAATGGTATGACAAAAAGAACAGTTTTATGTAATTTAAAGAACAACAAGAAAGAAATTGATAGAAATCATATACAAATACATTTTTTAATATTTAACTCACCATTTTGACAATCATCTCTTCTGATGAGACAAAAAGTTTGGCTTCTTCAATGTTAAATTTTGCACCAGCTGTGATGTTCATGTGCAGGTGAGGTCACTGCTGTTTAGTAACCAGTTTGGTTTTATTGTTCCTAAATTAATTTCAGAGCCTGTGGTCAACAGCGGCTCATCTCTTTAGCCTGTGGTATTTCTTCACTGCACTGTCACATGAGCAGACCCTCTGTCCTGACCTTGGTTCCTCTCCCTGCATGTTACAGAATGAGTCACTGCTGCCTTTTCTACCGCCATCAGGCCCCTTAAGCATACGCTAGAGATAGCTTAGCTCAAAGGAAGACAGTCTGTTTTTTAAGTTTAGCTGAAAAACCTAGTGTATTAACAAGCATAGTATGTGTTATTTACTACATTCAGATAGGCTGTGATGGAGGGAGTCACTGCATGTTTCATATTCTAGAGTATATGAAAGGAAAGTATCTCTAAGATCTTGACTTATTGTAGTTAACCTTGAGTGTTTATTTTTGAAAAATGTAATTGTTAATTGAAATACTCCTTGGTGCCATTTTTAAATATTGATTGTGGGAGTTGCAGCTGCATACTTCGGCTGTCGAATGAAGGACTGCCAGACATTTGACTGGAATAAAAAGCTGTGACCAAGATGCTGCCTATGAATAGGAAAATCTGGGTGTTCATTCAAACAAGAACTTACTAACTGAGATACAAATACTTATGTCTATTGCTTTCCTACATAGATTGATTTTAATCAATAAAACAAAAATTTTACAATCAATATTACATTTTGTATGTATTCTTTACTTGGCAGGCTGTCGTACTGCATGAAACACCAACCTTCTGGATCCTCCATACCGACCAGCTCAGTTCGCCATTGGTCAGAAGGGTTGGACTAGTGTCCAGCACTGACTTCATCCCCAAGATGAAGTTGAAGGAGGATATCAACCCTCTGCTCCTGCAGGTTTTCCGCTCTGTCGTCTGGGTCTATTCGGTCATAACCTTCCTACCCTGGTACTTCTTCTCTGGAGCCGGAACTAATTTGGAGCGAGCCCGGCGAATAAAGGCCCGCTCCATCAGCGGGCACCCAGCAGGACCTTACAGGGCCATCAACAGCCAGGAGAAGCTGGTAGCACTGGTGCAGCCGGGAGTCGACACACTGGACAAAATGTTCGAGTATGCAGCGAGGAGGTTCCCAAACAGGGACTGTCTGGGTACTAGGGAGGTGCTGAGTGAGGAGGACGAACCGCAGCCGAATGGCAAAGTGTTTAAAAAGGTGAGACTCTTCTGACCTGCTGCTTTAACCATGGCTGCTGTGGTTAGATATAATTGATGGGGTCAAAGACAATTATTCACAGATGCATTTTTTTTTTTTTTTTAAGGAAGTTATATATACTAAACCTTTCCCAAAAATGCTTTCATTTGTTCTTTGCAGTGTGAAGGGTATGTTCACACACACGTCTGGTTCACCATTCTCGTGGGGACTTTCAATTGACTTCCATTAATTTCTAACCCATTTCTAAAGCCTAACTGTGACCCTTACCCTGCCCATTACGGGTTTATAGCTAACCCCTCAATTCACACATTACTCCATAACAGCTCAGCCTAAAACAGCATTAGTTACCATGGGGACCAGACATTAGATTTATGGAAAATTGTCCCCACCATGTAATAAATACACGCCCACGGTACCTGTGTGAAGTTCATGTGTATATTTGTATATTGATGTGTTTGAATTAAATACCAAACATAAAAACAATTAAAATAGAAATGATAACATTATTTTGATTTAGTTATTTGTTTAAATAAACAATAGAAATGGTTGAGGACATCTCAGGAAATCCTCTAATCTGAGATGGATGATCAAATACGGAAGATATCTGTAACAAATTTAAATAAATGCAAGATCGTATTTTGCATTATGTCTCTATATCTCCTTGCATCTATAGTAAATTCAAGTCAGGAATATCAGCAAATTGTGTAAACCGCAAAGCTCCTATTGGCTCTAGGTTTTATTGTTTACGGGAGTGTGGGGCCATTCAAACATTCTGGAAGGTTTGTGCTCACATCAATATAGCTACTGGCCAACAGGTGTCAGAAGATCCACTGATGAGTCTGTTAGGAGATTGTCCTTCATCCCGGTTTCAAAATAGGCATGTTATACAGACACTTGTAAGCAAGAAATGCTTTTGGGAGATGAATCTCTTCATAAAAATCATCAATATACGAAGCAATGGGTGTTTCGACTTGGACACAATTTTGACTTTTTCACTTTTTAGAGCTAAATGGAAAAAAAAAACAAAAAAAACTTAAAGAGTAGAAAGCAAAACGGACCCTAATGGAACATTGTTGTAGACACACATTTATGTGTGTGAAAGGCTTTTACTTAACAGCACCAGTCATGATGTGTATTGTTTTTATGGTTTTTTTGTTTCTTCATTTTGTTTTGTGTATTTTTGGGGGGTATAAAATAAAATAATATAAAAAAAATAATAAAATGATCAAATAAAATATGGGGTAAAAATATAAAACAACAGAACTATGAGGACAGAAATGTGAGTAATGCAAAAACAGTCAATAAAGTGGTACTGATGTTTAAGTTATGGTGAGTAAACTAGTAATTAACCAGGAATGCCCTGTAGATGGCACTAAATTACAACATGAGTAACAATGTCTGCCCTATCAGCTTATTATTAACATGGCATTTTTCCAGGATGGATTTTCTTCTTTAAAATCCTTAAATTCTACATCTATATAAAAACTTTAAACACCAGCTGATGTTGTTATTGTTTCTTCTCATAAATAATTGCTATAAAGCTTCAAACAGATGGCATAAACATTCTGCAGCGACTGTCTGTTTTCCGTGTGATTATTATTGCTGCGTCTAATTTGCATGTTTTCTGCAGGTCATTCTCGGGAACTATAACTGGCTGACGTATGAGGAAGCCTACCATGCAGCGAAGTGCTTTGGTAGTGGTCTGGCAGCTCTTAATCAGAAGCCTCACCATAACATCGCCATTTTCTGTGAGACTAGAGCTGAGTGGGTCATAGCGGCGCAGGCCTGCTTCATGCACAATTTCCAACGTAAGTGACTCAGAGAGAGACGACGATGTTTAGTGAGGCAACAGTAAAACTAACCAGACTGAATGTCAATGAATTTCACAGTTGTGACACTGTATGCCACACTGGGGCCCAAAGCCATAGCTCATGGCCTGAATGAGACAGAGGTCACCCACATCATCACAAGCAAGGACCTACTTCAGAGCCGCCTTAAGGTACATTTTCCCCCTTATATATTATCAAACAATGTAACCAAATTTCATCTTAATGAAACTTCTCTTCCCAGGCCATTCTGTGTGATGTGCCCCGGCTGCAGTATATCATCGTTGTGGACGTTAAACCCACAAGTTGGTCAGATATGCCCAGAGGGATCACTGTCTACAGCATGGAGGCTGTGAAGGAGCTGGGATCCAAACCTGTAAACCGTGAGTGATCATGCGCGCTGATTAAAACGGTTTTTAATTTAGGATAGAGAGATGTAGGCTTAATACAAGGCCAGCTTGCTGATGTATAATTAGAATGATGTGCAGTGCATGGAGGAGTCATTAAATCACCTCTTACCAAACATTGCCTTTGATGACAGTAGCACATTTAAACAATTGAGGCTATCCACTTTTTTTTCCCAGGTTTTGGGAAATTGAACAGAAATCAGTAGGTTTCTATTCTTGTCCATTATTTGAACTGGTAACAAATATCATGTTTTCGCTTTACACATTCAAGGAATATCAAAACATTTTGATTTAAAACAAACACACAAAAAAAACCAAAAAAAAAAAACACTGCATATGATTCTTCATATTTAGATTTCATTTGTAAAACTGTTGATTTGTGGTGTATTTCCCCTTCCGCCATCCTGCTCTGTTGTGCGCTTTTAGTGGACCGCAGACAGCCGGAGCCCTCGGACATCGCTGTCATCATGTACACCAGCGGCTCCACAGGCATCCCCAAGGGTGTGATGATCTCCCATGGCAACCTCATAGCTGGCATTGCAGGCATGGCCGAGCGGATCCCCAACCTCAAGTAAGCAGTTCTCAGTTTCACTACTTAGTCTTTGACACTTCCTCTCTGATTGTCACATTCAAAATCTGTCCTTCTGTTCATTACAATAATTTTCAACGCATTTTTTGTAACATGTTGTAGCTATTTGTAGTACTCCATTCTTCTGGATATGTACGCTGGAAAACGATCTAGAAATAAGTAAAAAATATCTTAAATTAAGTCTATATACCCTTTATTAGAGTGGGTAAATGAGATAGTTAGCCAATGGAATGAGTGTTTTTACTCTTAAAATAAGATAATATGCACTTGAAATAGACAATGCAGTTGCGGTTTTTTATTTTAAGTGTAAATTGTCTTGTTCCATTGGCAAAATTTTTCTTTTACCTTCTTAATCCAAGAAGAAATGCACTTATTTTAAGAAAAAAATCACATATCTAGAGTTCGATTTTTTTCCAGTAGGTAGGTAATTTGTTTTGTTTTTTTTATTCTGGCAGTGAGACAGACACCTACATTGGCTACCTACCATTGGCTCATGTGTTAGAGCTCAGTGCAGAGCTGGTTTGTATCTCCCATGGCTGTCGCATTGGATATTCCTCTCCTCAGACTCTGGCAGACCAGGTCAGTGTATGAGCGGACAAACAGATTTTTATGTCATCCTGTCTCTACTGCTGTGACACGAGAAAATGAGTTCCCACATGCAAGAACACTGTAGGATTCATTTGATTTAATGCTCTACTATCTCTGGGACCGTGATAGGTGACAGACTGTGATCTGTTCAATAAAGAGTTGTTTCATTTTCTCAGTCCTCCAAGATCAAGAAGGGCAGTAAAGGGGATACCAGTGTGCTTAAACCCACTCTCATGGCCTCTGTACCAGTAAGTCCCATAGTCTGTTGTAAAGCTTCTATAAACAGATTAAACACTGGGTGTTCAGTCACAACTGAGCTGTCGTCTTCTCTCATTATGTGCAGGAGATCATGGATAGAATTTACAAAAATGTCATGACGAAAGTAGACGAGATGAGCAAATTTCAGAAGACGCTCTTTGTGTTGGCTTATAACTACAAAATAGAGCAGATATCCAAAGGCTACAGCACTCCTCTCTGTGACAGGTAATCCGCATTACACCCACCCAAAGACACACGAGACGCTTACTGAGCCGACATTTCATTCTTTTTTCAAAGTTACGCAAGCAGTAACCTTTAGTTCCTAATAGCTAATCATAACTTTAAAAAAAAAAATCTCCCCTCACTAATCCTTGGTAAAATGAAGCCGTAGTAAGACCTATTGTCTAGTGTGGGACTTGGTTTAAACTTAATTTTTAACAATTATTATCTTGGAACACATTTTATTAATCTGCAACCACAAATTACTATTTATTTTATTGGTATTTAATATGATAGATCATCACAAACTGGTGTGTGATTATGAAAAGGAAGGAATACGTAACATGTTTTTCAAAAAGCGACTATTTATGGACGTAATAATGGATGAAACTCTTGCTAGATGTTTTCAATAAAGCTTTATTGAATAAAACAAAACAAGAGAAAGTGACAGTGGATGCCTGTGTCTGCATTTTATTATTAAATGAGAGCTAATGGTATCATGACCACATCACCCAAAGATGAAGGAAGGTAATAAGAAAACAGAACAATTATTAACAACAGACTGTAGCAGAGCTAGGGCTGCACAACATACGGCAAATGTATCCAGTTGGCTATATCAGTGTACACAATATTATTATAGCATTAAGCTGTTCAGTCTGCAGTGAATGTTAGATAATTAAATCATCAGCTTTCCAGTGGTGTACGTTCTTTAATGTTTCAGCAAATGTTTTACGGGTAATGAAGACGTTTATGTAAAGCTATTAAAGAGCTACAGCTGCAGATTCTTCAGTCACATGTTCAACTTCACTGTTTACAGCCTTTTCTTACAATCTGACTTATGTTTTGTCAGGAATGACAAGAAATAGAGATTTGCATTTTTAAATGAAGTGGTGCCTGGTTCAACAACGTACCGACTTCGACGGAGGAACACAAATTTGTGCCTCACTTTTCAGATTTTCTTCTTTTTTTTTATTACTTAGAAAACTGCTACTTTTTGTTATCACCTACAATTCCAAATAGATTTAATTGACTTTTTTTGTTTTTATTGAATAGTTCAAGGCATTATAATATTTCAGGGATTCCAGAAATATTGTCCCAATAACTCTTTGCTCTTGTACACATCGGTTTTCTCTCTTTCTCTGCTCCCCTTTAGATTCGTTTTCCACAGAGTTCGGTCTCTGTTGGGAGGTAACACTCGGGTCCTGCTCTCTGGAGGAGCCCCGCTGTCAGCTGCAACGCAGCGCTTCATGAATGTCTGTATGTGCTGCCCTGTGGGACAGGGCTACGGCCTGACGGAGACCTGTGGAGCTGGCACCATCAGTGGGGGTAGGAGAAGATTGATTTTGATCAATAAGCACCACTTGTGTCTTGTGAATTTCAGATTAAAATAGAGGTGCTTTTAATTTATTTTCTAGCCTGGGATTACAGTACAGGACGGGTTGGTGCGCCACTGGTTTGCTCAGAGATCACCTTAAAGGACTGGGAAGAAGGTTAGTGACCTGGTTAGTGACCAGACATGTGGTAAAATATTACTAACAAGGTGTGTGTTTCTTCAGGCGGTTACCACAGCACTGACAAGCCCAACCCAAGGGGGGAGATTTTAATTGGTGGGCCCAATGTGACAATGGGATACTACAAAAATGAGGGCAAGAACCACGAGGACTTTTTTGTGGATTCGAAGGGACAGCGATGGTTCTGCACAGGAGACATAGGAGAATTTCATCCAGACGGCTGCCTGAAGATCATTGGTAGACCTGCAAACATGCTCTGCTTTTTCAAACAGTTTTAAAGTTCCATCTCCCATCAAACCATTTTCTTTTAATTTTTTGCAGACCGTAAAAAAGACTTGGTGAAACTCCAGGCAGGTGAATATGTCTCTCTGGGAAAAGTTGAGGCTGTTTTGAAGAACTGCCCCCTTATAGATAATATCTGTGCCTACGCCAACAGGTATTATCCAGTTTCCTCTTGCTTATTGACCTTGCTCTCTGCCAATAATTGTACCAAAAAAACAAAAACAGTTTTTTTTTCCTGTTCTTTTAGTGAAGAGTCGTATGTGATCAGCTTTGTGGTTCCAAATCACAAACAGTTAATGGGATTGGCAGAACAGGTTCAAATAAAAGGCACGTGGGAGGAGCTCTGCAACAACCCTCGGATGGAGCGGGAGGTGCTCCGTATCATTAATGAGGCTGCCATCTCAGGTAGAACTTTTCCATCCATGGATCCAACAATTCCTGTTTGTAAATCCGTCCATCCATCCATGAAGCTGTCTGAAACTATCCATTTGTTCAACATGCTTTGTTAGCGTTCTTCCTTTCATCACATATTGTTGAAATTCTTGAAGACTCAGTTGCTTGACTTAAAAAATTTGTAGAATCCATGATAAATAAATATCCGTCCCTGTCAAGCTGCTACTTTTGTATATTGTGTTTTTGCTTGAAATATTTAGTCCCGTACCGTATCTGTGAGGCTGATTTGTCATTCTGCTCTCTTTCACTTAGGCAAACTGGAGAGGTTTGAGATTCCCAAAAAAATCCGGCTGAGCGCTGAGCCGTGGACACCGGAGACGGGCCTAGTTACCGATGCGTTCAAATTGAAACGCAAAGAGCTAAAGAAACACTACCAAGAAGACATTGAGAGGATGTATGGCGGGAAATAACAGAGATGCATTACACACTAAACACTCACATAGCGCTTAAAAAGCCCCCTTGGGAACTGTCTCATGCGGAAATACATGGATGACATACACACACACACCTAACTACAAACATACAGACTTGTTTGCCTCCTCAGCTTCACTGTAACCAGCTTTGATCAAAAGAGACAGGAAAGCCTGGAATCAGGTCCTCATTTATCAGTTGAGACAAAAGGCTGAAAGGGACCTTAGAGAGGTTCCACCAAAGCTCAGACCCTACCGAGTCGCTATGACTACCACAGGAAGTCGGACCGTTGCATGGCTCAAAGTGAAAAGAATGTCATGCTAGACTTTTGTACATCTGTCTGTGTTGCTTCTCTTCTCCTCTCCACACTGTCTGGAACATTCCACCTCTGCAGCTCGGTTTGCTAACTTGCAGCGCAGTTATATGGCAGGGATGTGCGTTCCTACATAGACTCTGAGTGACGTTAAGGTTGGAATATTTGCAGGGATTTTTATTGTCTTTAATATATGATTTTTCTTACATGTGTTGCAATGTTTCGTTAATGTTTAGTTTGACAGCATCAGGATCCATGTGTGAGATGAATAAGTGTTGCAAAGCCATGAGAGATTTAACATTAAGACATTGAAAAATCTGTTTTGTTCTTGTTACTTGTATTAATCGGATGGTTTTTAACCATTTTGTTTTCTATCCTTAAGTTGTGTTTTCTATCTGTTGATGCTCATTGTATGTTTTCTTTTTTACGGTCATTATCCCCTCTATTTATCTGTCTGCATCCCAAAGTTTGCTGATTGGAGTACATGTTTACTTACTTGACTCCCTTGCCCCTGCTCCCTGCAAATGCAGCATTTCTATCCTTTGAGACTTTGCATGCATTGGGATATGCTTCTCAATGACCTGCCACTTCTGCCCTGTGTCACTCCAGTGAACAATTAATGCATCATATGGATAACCTTCAAGGGAATTTTGCTTACTGTACAATGATTTATAGTAGAGTTACGAGTAACCTTTTGGCACAGTTGTATTTTAATCTTATTAACCATAGATCAACCTAATATGATTTTTGTTTTTAAATATACGAAATACAAAAATGAATGTGCAATATTTATACATAGTTTTAAAGTGTAAGAAGGAGGCAAGGCACAGCCAAAAGCTTTTTTTTTGTGGTTTATTCGTCACTAAAGCTCTTTTAAGGAGAAGTCAGCTTAAGGGGACGATAGAGAGACACTGATAGGAGAGTTGTGATATAGCCTATACTGAAAATGTTCATTTAAACTGCATGATGGAAGATGCAAAGTACCTGAATGAGAAAAACATAGCACTCCATTCAAGCCACTGAAGAAGAAATGCTTTATGAACAGACTAAAGGCTAGAGTACATAGGATAAACTCAAACTAAGATTTCTGTATAACTAGACTGGCCTGTTAGTATAACTATGTGTAATGTACATAAAAAGGATCCTGTAACCTGCCATTTTAGTTGACTTCATGTAAAATACAGCTTGAATACAGTAGAGTTTAAAGAAGATTGGACTCTTTTCTTTAAGTTTTTGTTTATTACTGAAGATGAGAATGTTTGGTCAGTGCTATAATGTAAAGAGGACAGATTCTCTTAATGCAAGCTTGGCTTTCTGGTACTTAATGCTTACTGCATCTCTAAAGGTACAGTCAGGTAGGTTAACTCCACCTCTTATAGCTTGTAGAGGTATGATCGTGTTGTTCTAACCAAGCAGGACCTCTCGCCTACTTTCTTTCTTTTTAAAAACAAATTTATTTCCCCCTGACATTTCATTGAAAAGTCAGTCCCTTAATCTGCTGTCTGCCTGGAAAGAGGCGGCTTGTTGCCTTCTGTCTGAAAACATGCGATTTCTTCAGCGTTTCTGTCGAATGTGAAGCACTCCCTGATTATTGTTGATACCACACACTCTAAACATACCATCACCAACAAGGCAGGGGGAGCAGGCGCCCCAAAACACAAATGTTTATTTTTTTTTTTACTTGCTTTGTTGAAAAGGTTCGGAGGGACGGGGGGAACTTCGATATCCAAACTGCATTAAATACTTCCAATAACTGTACACATGTAAAGGCTCCTCTTAATGTATTTAATGATCTTTGTTATTGACCAGTTTTGAGGGTCCTTTTTTTTTTTTCCTCCTTTTTTCTGTTTGTTTTTGTGTGATGAAGCTGAGCTACTGCAAGTGTATCCTTTCTTATTTATTTGTGATCTGGACTTGGCAGTTATGTAATGGAAATAAACAAGTTTGTATTGTTGATCTGTCTGTTGTTGTTGTGTTCTCTTTTTTAAGGGTGTGTTGAACATCTGAGGGATAAACGGCTTGATCGGATTCACCCTGAAACCATAGTTTCTATGGCAACATAGGCCAAGTGCCGCTGTCTGTGTGAACCTGGTTGGCTGTCAGCTTCCCAACACATTGAGAAAGCAGTTTCAGGAGTCAAACCTTCACTTAGACCTAGTAAACAAAAGATCTCCTTAATTGACATGTTATTTATATATATAATGTCAGACCTGTGCTGCCACTTCACTTGCTAAAGAAATTTGTATCTGTTAGAATTGTGTGATAAAACAGACTTATCTCTAGCATATTTATCTTATTGTTATTTTATTATCTATGGATCAGCTAAGGTACCCAGATTGTCCAGTTTCCTGAGACCTGATAAGATATTTAATAAATTACTTGTCGTTTATTAGATTATAAACTAATTGCATCTTAATGACCACCTGGTATTTACTTTTCTCTTCACAATTTTCCAGATTATTTATGGGGTTCAGGTAAACTAAGTTTGCTGGCTGCACAAGCATACTAACAGCATTGCCACTGAATTTACTTTGACAGTATGGACCTGTTGAACAATGCAAAAAGCATCTTTTTAACTCATCACTATGAAAATTTCACACTTGACCTAAAGAACATTGGATTCCGTGCCTCCACTCTTCCTCAGACATCAGGACCCTCGTTACCAAGTAAAACACAGGACAATAAATAAGTAAGCAACATCCTGGCAGGGTTCCTTCTTGGCCCAACCAAGACTCCTCCAATGTTGTCTCATTCACTTCAAGACAATCTGCTGCTAAATAACACTCACTTAGTTATAAGAGTAACAGTTCTGCAGTGTACTTTGGTGCCTCTTATTTGTATTCACTGTCATATGCTTTATCTGGGACCCGGTCCCTCTCTGTAGACACCTCCTCTTGCTCTGCTGAGGGAAGCCCGAGGAGCTCCCAGGCCAGCCGAGAGACAGTCCCTCCGACAAGTTCTGGGTCGTCTTCTCGGCCTCCTCCCAGTGAGACGTGCCAGGAACACCTCCCAAGGTTTGGTGACCAGGAAGCATCTGAAAAAGATGACTCCTGACTCCTTTCGATGTGGAGAAGCAGTGGCTCTACTCCAAGCCCCTCCTGAATGACTGAGCTCCTCATCCTATCTCTAAGGGAGTGCCCAGCCACACTGGATGGAGCTCATTTCAGTATCTGGGATCTCATTCTTTTTGTCGTGATCCGAATTTCAGGACCATAGGTCAGGGTAAGAACGTAAACCAACTGAGAGTTTTGCCTTTTTGCTTAGCTCTCTCTTCACCACTACAGACCGGTGCAGCTTTTGCATTATGGCAGCAGCCGAACTGATCCATCTATTGCTCCCCTGCTCCATTCTCCCCTCACTCATGAACAGGACCCCAAAATACTTGAACCACCAACCCCCTGCTTGAATCTTTTTTCCTGCCCTGGAAAATTATTTCTATTTCTGATTTCTATAAATCTGTGGAGCAGTGTGAATAGGTTACACAAGATGATAATTTCCTTATTAGGGCAAACAGCTATTTTATGCAGGGCACCCTGGAATGGAGTTTTGACAGCTGAAGCTGTGTTTTTATCGCAGAGGCTGGATGTCTCTTGAGACCTCTCACTGCTGCTTCTGCTGCCAGAGAGAAAAACTTGCACTATGCACAAGCATTTCCCGCCGTGTAAAGAGACTATAATCTATGAGCATCCCCCTTTTAAATGAATTACTGAATATTATAAATGTTATTTTATTACAATATATTATACAGTATTTGATTTAAAATGCCCTCTGGTTTTCAATTAGTCTAAAATGAATTTGAAATAAAAAATGTTTTGGCTCTGTCTTTCATTTGAAATAAAAAGCCAGTCTATAGTGCACACAGTCAAGCAGTCCTTCCCATCCTTCTCTGCCGTTCCATCCCTCCATCCGTTCCTCCGGGAGGAGTGAGTGAGTGAGTCATAGGCATAATTCTCCCTTCATTAGTCCACTGATAGTGATGCACGTAAACACAGAGAAGACATGGCTCAGTCACAATAACAACAACACAGAGAAGCAGGAAGGTTGTCCTCCATATTGTATGAATAAAAAATGTGGTTCTATTTATGTATTGTTTTTATCTTCCTTTTCCACTAGCATGCTGTTCGATCACTTTTTTTCCTCCTCCTACTGCTTTGCTTGGCTCTCTCTTCCTGTCTGCTTATGACTCAGAAGTGCGGAAAAAAAAACTTTTATCTCTATGCTCTGCACACGCACTCTTGGGTTAGCCAGAGACATATTGGCGTTTACCCAAGGATGAGCAGGGCTGACGCTGGGCTGCTTCATAACTCCGGAGAGGTGGTGGGTGGTTCGTGGAGAAGAACTGAGAATAATTGCATTTCAGACTGAAAAAGGACTATAAAGCAAGGATGGAGCTGAGATGTGAAAATAAAGATATACAAGAGGATAAAAGTGTATAATAGGTTTTATCATAGCCAGTCCAACCCTCTATCATTCAGTGGTAAAACTGGAACATGTTTTAATACCCACAATGTTCTTTTCTAGATGAGCTCAGTCTGAAAAGCAGTTTACAGACAACATTTCTTAACTGCCAACTAAACACCTTCTAAAATGCTTCCTCCACAACTATGTGTATGACTATTTTCCATGCAAATTCATAATGCTCACCATCAATATTAGTTGTTTTTAGGATGACAGCTCATACCATCATGGCCAGCTATGTGTTGTATACAAAGAGGTGTCAACAAACTTCTGAAAACTGTTTTCTGAGAATCAGGAAGCTTTGTCTGTGAACACAGGGCATGACATTTTCCTTCTATAAAAACCAAATCAAGAACATCAGCACAACTCTGAGGCACGTTGGTGGAGGAGTGATGATTTCCAATTGATCCTCAGAGTCACAAAGGGTTTCTGGAAGGAATAAAGCTAAGATTGAAATCTTTGGTACCGAAACTTTAAAAAGTTTAGATTAAGAGCAAGAGATAAATTGTTGATAAAATGTCTCAACAGAATAATATTTTCCAAGTTCGGAAACAAACCTAGAAATAGAAAACTCAGTGAGAAATTAAAGTCCTAACTTACATATAACTCTTATTTAATTGGTTATATATAAAGACTCAAGGAATCTATGACAATCTGAGAGATGACTAAAGATAATTATAGATGTTGTCCTCTTAAATAATTCCAGCTTAATGCGACGACACTAGCACATAAAGAATTGGATCTATTTCTTTATGTAAATAAAGAAATATACACTTGCTTTCATTTTTAATGCTTGTAAACCCCCAATGAGCTACTACCCTGGGCTGAACCATACTGTAATACTTATTAAAGAAATACCTAAACCTATGCATTGTTAGTGCAATAACATTTTGTTTGTTTGATTATTTTTGCATATATCAAGACATTTTTAGAAGTTATCTGTAACCGATTTGTTTTTGCACAGAAAATCAAGGTGCATTATTGTCATGCCATCAAATTGTTAACATGCAATCTGCTCTTTTAATTAAAACTGGTGATTATTTCATAAACAATATTTACCTTCACTTTGACTGTGAAGCCAGGTTTATTATCTGATTATTTATCATAATGGATCATTTTCCACATTTGACTTGCAAGGATCACATCTATGCCTGGGCTGTTGTTTTTAATACTATCATTTATGACATATACTAATTTTTATGTTATAATCCAGGTAGGTACCAGTACATAATTAAGATCAGAATTAAAACATTTATATATATATATATATATATATATATATATATA
>NW_015150631.1:121259-167687 GCF_000732505.1 Cyprinodon variegatus | reverse complement strand
GTGTGTGTGTGTGTGTGTGTGTGTGTGTGTGTGTGTGTGTGTGTGTGTGGGATAATTTCCCATGCTGAAATGTTATGGGAACCAATGGTCCCTATGAGGAGAAGTTCTCTTCTTGGGGTGGAGGCTAAGCTTAGGGTTAGGCATGTTATGGTAATGGTTAGGCTATTGAATTGTGTGGGAAATGAATGGAAATTTAGTGGAAAAAACCCATAAGGATAATGTGACACAACATGGGTGTGTGTGTGTCAGTAATGTGTCAGTCCGACCTTTGGCTGCACCATGCCAGGCACTGGTCTCTTCTTCACTCAGCATGGATTTGTCATGATGCAAAGGCCAAATTAGAGATGGTTAAGCGTGTGAGGTCTGGTAATGAGCTTGAGCTGAGAGATCTGGGGAGGGTGGGGAGAGGAGGCTGAGGGTGGCAAGGCACAGAGGAATAGGCAACTGATACGTCGGGGCGATGACTCACCGATGCCGGGTATTTATAGCATCAGTCAGGAGGAGAGAAGAGGAGGGAGGAAGAGAAAGGGAGGGTAGGCGTGGGGGTGGAGAGGAGAGGGGTCACTGCTTTTTTGGAGGCAGCTTAACAACACAGACAAAGAGCAGAAGAGGGAGATACCAAAGTGATAAAAGTGACAGTGAAAGAAAAGTGTTTGGAGGGACAAAGCAGGTGAGAAGTGAGGGGAAAAAAAACAAGTCGTATAAGGGTTGCTGTAAAGCAACTGATGGAGAAATGAGAGGATTAACTATGATGAAAATGAGGTGAGGACAAAAATAGAACATCTATTCAAAAATCTCCAATTAATTCAAATGATGTTTTTGCTCAGAGCAGAGACAGCATCCTGTAAATGTGCTGTGGTAAGTACAGGATGTTGGCTTTTGGCTGAAGGATGAAAAAAATCTGTCTCTGGTATATTAGCACCCATACATATTGACTCATTCAGAGTGAAAGGGGGGGGCCTGTTCAGCCTCTCAATGAGAACACGCAGTCTGAGGAGGAGGAAAGAAAAAAGGTGGCACTCTCTAATGAGCTTAAAACTCATTGCTGTTGCCTAGACACTGTGCATTTTCAGAAACCTACAAGCAATTAGTTAGGCAAAAGGACTTTATTCAACTGTTTTTGCTGTAAATATATGCTTTATTAGTTTGTCCAAGGTTGTGCTGTTTTCTTTAGTCTTCACAGTATTGCTTATTTTTTATTTGTTTGTTTTTGGATCTTTAGGGTTTATATATTTCTCTGTCAGCTCTCTTCGTCGACTTCATCAATAAACACGCCCTGCCCCGGCTTCTGGTGACGTCAACCAGTGCGTCAAGCTGCATCCCTCTACCATAGAGACTGATAGAAAAACATTCATATGTACGCATACACACATGTGCATCAGAACAAAGCATCACTTCAACCGGTGAGGGAAGATTCAGACGATTCACAAGAGTTGTTGATGAGGGAAATCGTAACATAACAAAAAAGCTCCTGAAATGATTTGTGTCTGGGATGAACTTTTATCATCAGTATGATGTTATTCATATTACATGCTGCATTTATTCTGCTTGTTACTGGCTGGACAAATATAAATTACCTAAGCAAAAAAATGAAAAGAAAAAAAACAAACATTTATTCCCATAGAAACAACCCAATAGTACAAGATGCAAAACCAGCGGCGAGTCTGGGCTTAGGAACTAATGGTTTAGCCGACTAATGGTTTTAAAACTCTTTCTGGCATGCTCTCCTTCAGAGGCAGGGGAATGTCATTACACTAATCTAACAAGGTTTGTTTATCATTATTTATCATAGAGATGAAATAAAAAGATAGAGTTTCATTAAAATACATGTGTTTGTTCATTTCATTTTTTCATTCAATTATTTAACATTTTCCTTTGGTCCTTTTTACATGTCAGATGCAGTGAAGGTAACTGGGTCAAAACCCATGTGGAATTTACTGAGCTTCTGCTACATATCTTCTATATATATGTTTAAAGCTCTGCTTTTTCTCAGATACCTCCAAAACCTTATTTAAATTCAAATGACAATGAGAAAGAAATAAAAGGAAATACTTTTGGCTTCTTAAGCTAAGTGAATGTATAGCTCTGAGGTAAAGCAGAAGTATGCAAGTAAAAAACTGGGAAAATGAAAAAAAGATGCCAGTTTTTACAGCAATCAACAGATTGTCAAAAAATGCTTTAGAAACGTAATTCAGAGACTCATAGAAAAACTAAAACAAAAGAGAATCCTGGGATACAAACAAATAAACAATGCATTCAGGGGACGGTATTGAGGGAGTGACTTTAAGTTCACATCAACGTAAAGATAACCACAGTTTGTTTATAGTTGGCTGGAAATTAAAATAAACTAAATAAAAATTCTGGAAAGTGTGGTATTAATGTGCATTCTAACCTCATGTATATAGTTTAAAGGACTACCTTTCACTACGGTTGCAGCTACAAATCATGTATGTATGTTTCTGTCAGTTTTGTCCATAAAGAGAGTTCAATCTTTTGCCCAATTTCTTTTCAAATGGAGTGCAATGCTGAGTCTCAAGTCTTGCCACATATTCTTGATTATGATTTTTTTTTTTTCAGGACTTTGACAGAGGCCCTTTAAGGCATGAATACACTTTGATTTAAAGAAACCCATTGTAAATAATTTGTTGTTACATCCAGTCTAATTTCTTTGGCATCTAACAAGGTTTCCTCCTAATTCGTTTAATTTATACGGCATCAGTTCACCATACTTGTCATCTTCAGGCACTTTACAAAAAGTTTAATCATATCATACAGACAGATTGTTCAAAGCTTCTCGAAGAAAACTCAGCTGATTACATTAAGTCATTAACTTTACAGAACTCACTCATCTAGAAGAGCATTTAGCAACACAGTAGCCTGCATTGCATTGCAATAATCCCTCACGGTGAGCATTAATACAGCAACAGTGTAGAACAGAACCACTTATAAACAGAAAGACACCAGACCCAGTGTGAACGGTCTACTAGGGGTTTAAGAAGAAAAAAGCATAAACATGAAAATACCATAGAACCACTGTTCTATAAGTGTTTTTCTATGTTAGGTCGTGGTAATCTAGCTCCAAAGGTGGCTCTGTCTAGGAATCAAACAGCCGGAAAGAACAGCCGGAAAGAAAAGGGAGCACATACGAATTAGTCACAGTAAAAGCTGAGCCCACAGCTATGACTAGGAGTGAAACGGAATTAAACACAGAGAAACAGGCCCATCTCTGTCATCTGTAGTTGAAACTGATGTATAATGGGAGCAGTCCAGCTGATGCCTCCCTCCAGGATGGTGTCACAGCTAAACAGAGTGTCAGGCACGATGTAGCAACAATGTTCAGCCTTGCAGTAATAAATTCATGGACTAGGAAAAACAGTAGGAGAATAATCAATACTCTTTTCAACCTTCACCAGAACCCTGGCTGCAGAATTTTGATCAGCTGAAGGCTTTTTACTGCGTGGTTTGGCCTCCATGATAGTGAAGAATTACAATAATTCAGCCTTGAAAACATGTAACCCTGTCCATCTTCTTATAAATTAGTCAGAATATCTGTGCCCCCGAATCAGACAATTCTCTTCCACATTCACTGTGTCCACTATAAGGCCTGGGAATTTTTCAAAAACTAGACCGACCAAAATATGTGCCTATGGCAAGTAAGATTTAAAGAGCAGCTAATTGAAACACTAAATGGACTATTGTTACTGGATATCTTTGACTCAAGATGCTGACAATATTAACCAGGTAAAATAATGATTCCAGGAAAATGCTTTTTGTTTTACTTCAAAATTGCATAATTTTAGACACCCAAATATAACAGTGAAAAATGTGAACAGTTATCGAGGGAATAGATGTTGTGGGCAAAACAGTAGATAAGAAGAATCCAGTCCCACGCATGTCCTTTATGGTCCAAAAGCTGTCGCCTCTCAAGAAGCAGAGAAAATGGGAAGTGCTATAATAACAGCATGGTAGAAATCCTGCACACCATCCAATGTGTAATTACTTTTTGAATCAACACCAGGTGAGATCAAGTATCCAAAAACTTGACACAATTCCTGGAGGTTGCAAACACAGGATGGGAAACATCTGGCAAAATACTTCTGTGAAATCAGTCCCAGTCCTTCACTGACTAAAATAACAAGATGTTTATGATTAGTTTCACAGCTCCTGGATCTACAGAGCAGCAGAATAAATGTACCTTTGAATATTATTAAAAAACAATTTTGTGGTTTGATTATTCTAAACATCAGAGGAGAGAAGTTGGTTACTCATAATAAAAAGTAATAAATGCTCAGCAACTGAGTCTGCTGACTGAATCTCTTTAAGAGATATTTAATCCATCATGCTGAAATCCGGCTGCATTCTTACATGGACAATGTCAGCATTGTTATTCCCTCTACCGTTTGCATCTGAGAGAGGAGATTTTCTTTCTATCTACTCCATTGTGCTAATGGCTCAAGTAACACAACAGTGTTTCTAATCACTTCCATCTTAACACCTGAAGCACTTGCCTCCTGCAGACATGGACCATGCATCCACTGCTTTAATTGGCACACTGAGAGGGAGGGGCTGGATGGTTACAACCTGGTTAAAGAAAGAAAAAAAAGAATGAACGCAAGCCCTGGGGAGAGTGGCTGGTTTGAAAAAAAGTGAAGGCTCTAATGAAGGAGACAAGGACACCAACCTGTAGGAAGGAGATGAAGCTGGAGGCAGATGAAAAGCTCTGAGACAGCGTCACCATGGAGACATTGGCTGGAAGGAAGCCTTGACAACGGGTGTGCCAAGCTTCATGCTCTCTCGGGTCGAAGAGGAGGTGAGAGGGGTGGGTGGCCATTTTTACCATGTTTCATATAGTGATTTACTCTTTTTTTTTTGTCTTTTCAATACAATGTTATTATATTTGCATCCACAATGTTCAAGGTGAAATGTTGTGATGGAAAACTGAAGTGTGTTCAACTCCTCAACTACAGCTTCTGTGTGACTCATTGGTCCTTCAACTGATTTTGAAGCTTTAAAGCCACACAGAGGAACAAATGGCTCAGTTTTATGAGTGTTTGGATTTTATAAGCGTCTGGTTTGACGCATGTCTTGAGATTATTTTCTACCCCATAAAAAAAGATTGACAATTTAAGTAAACAGAGCAGTAGCCTATTCTTTTTAGGCTCCAGCCGGAAATTGTTTGGTATATTGAGCAGTGGTTTAAGTAGATCTACAATTATATGAACATGATGTAAGAAAGGAAAGAAAATTCAGATAAATGTAACAATCTTGATAGATTTAAGTAATTTTGTAAATTAAGATACTTAAAATCAACTTTTAAATCAACATGTAAAATGCATTCATAAAAAAAAAAAATGTTTAATGTTAAGAAAAATGTTCTCACATTCTCATTTTTTCCATTTTATGATACAAAATCTGATGTTACACTGCAAAACCAATCTAGAAATAAGCCACCATTTCTGAAATTAAGTCTATTTACCCTTACCGGTAATTTGAGTAGTTAAATAATGATTTGCCAATGGAATTAGTATGTTTTACTCTTAAAATAAGATAATTACATAATAATTACTTAAAATAAGAAAATGCAACTGTTTTTTTTTTTCTTATTTTAGATGTAAACTGTCTTGTTCCGTTGGCAAAGTGTCTCACTTACCTTCTCAATTCAAGAACTAACGCACTTGTTTTAAGAAAAAATAAACTTATCTAGATTTGGATTATTTTCCAATGTAGCATATCATATATTTTTTTTAAGTTTGCTGTGTTTAAACCTCGGGCACTCAATGTTTTTAATTGTCAAAGTGCAAGTGGAAACCATGATGAGATCAAGATAGCTATGTGAAGTCTTTGGAAAGAACATTTTGGCAACTTTTTGAAACTAGCCTTTCAACTATAAAAAGAAAAAAACATGAATAAATAATCTTTCAAAGGAGGAGATCTAAAACAATGGCCAAAACATACCATGAGTAGACTGCATGATGCTAAACATAGTCGCTAGAAAATCTGAAATGCTATTATGAGATCTACACAATAGTATTTAGACTTTTTTAAGCATTGATATGAAAGTGTGTGCCTCTACATTCAGAAAGATACAACACTAGTTTAGTTCTCGAGGGGGTTGCACACAGGAAACATTTGCATTAAAACAAGTAAACAAAGAGAAAGTTGAATTTATGAGAAAAAAGGAAGACCTGGACTTCTGGCATCATGTTCTTCAAAAAGTTTAGCCTAAAATTGAATAATTTGGACACTAGAACCGATGACAAGTAACGCAGAAACCAAATGCAGTATTTTAGTAAAATAAACTCATCAATAAAGCTCAGAGATCGATGTGTCTGTAATCAGAATGTTTTGCTGCAGAAGGACCTGGTCATAGAATCCACCATGAATTCTACTGCGTATCAGAGAATACTTGATAAAATAGTACCTATCTTGAAAAAAGGAAAGCTGGAGAACTAGAATCAGCCACATAACAATGACCCAAAACATACCAGTAAATCCATGAATGTCTGTCTGGAAAGTCCTGGGTCACAAATCCCAGATACTAATCTTTTTTAAATGTGGATTGATTTGAATCAGGTTGTACGCACAAGAAAATCCTTTAAACATAGAGTCAAAATATTGATTTAGTTTACTAGAGGTACCCATATATGTAGAGGCTGTAGCATATATTTTTGTCATTTAGTTTCAGCATGAAACCAGAGCATCAAAGTGAGGTGATGAAAGACACAAAATCAATAAGGGAGTGAGCGAACACCTTATTTAATTAGTCCCATTTTTTTTTTTTATAAAGAGGGAGAAAGACACAAAGACAGAGACTGAGACAAAAGGGATTCATTAGCACCAATTACTGAAAATCTTTTTTGGTCTTTTCATGAGTGAAGTGAGTAGTCTGCAACGATGCCCACAGACAGCCCATCTCAGGCTCCAGAGAGTGTTTCAAAGACTCATAAAGCGAATCTTCCACCACCAGGAGCCTACCAACATGTGATTTCAGAGAAATCTTTTCTCTCTGGGGGGAGCGTATCAAATAAACACACCAATCTGAATAGTGTCTAACAACATCAGCAGATGTATAACAGCTTGCCAACTCTCATGACTGATCAAAAGCCCAAGTAACGGCAGAAGTCGAGAAAAAAAAAAAGAAAACAAAATATGCATACTCCAATAACAACATGGAAAATTACTGTTATTTGGAGTTTTAAAACAATCACATATGCACGCCCTAATTCAATCTCCTTGTGTGTTATTACACTCTGTACGCTGTTAGCTGTAAATGGAGAACCCAGCTAATGACAGGCTCCAGCTGATGGAATATTCCACTCTTTTATTGTTGTCACAGCTTCCAATGTGTGGAAAACATCAATCACAGTCACTCCAAGACATCTTCATTAGTCACCGTCCTGATCTGTAAATGAGCTGTAAGCTATTTGCATTCAGTGTCTGTGTGTAGGAGAGACCTTCTTGTTCAGTAATATTGATGAGAGACAATGACGATAATCTTTTTCTTAATAAACCCACCAGAATGTCTTGTTAATGATCAGTTACAGGCCTTAGCTGACTGTGATTACTGAGTGTTGTATGAAGGTTGTTTCTGAATGGAGATGGAGAAAATCCCATTATTAATCAGAGGGAGGAGTAGTAAATGGCTAATAAATAAACACCACACCTGTCATTATCTGTTTTTTCTCTACCAATTACTTGATAACTCGTCAATAAAGACTCTCCCACAGTGTAACAAAAAGCATTGGTGAGATAGATTATTGTGCCTCTGAATGTCAGGAAGCTCTTTCTATAGGTCTTCAGCCCAAGAGGGCAGACAGGTAAAAGCAATTTCAATTAAAAAAAGCTCCTCTAGCATTGTTGACATAACCTTAGTTAAAATGTCACGCTTTGTGTTTGCCCCTGAGGAGGAAGTGGAAGAAAGAACTTTTTGCTTTTACTTGGAAAAGGAAAAGACAGAAAGTATTGTGAAACTAGACAGTATTGCTTAAATGGTGGAGTACATGTGTGCATGTATAGTATTGGAGTAAACTGATAGTGTGAATCAGTTTAGAACCTTCAGTATTTTGATCTGGAGTTTCTTTACCTTATTTTTCTAGGCATCTAGGAGGGTTAATGGTATGTTTTATTTGTACTCTGAATCTGGATCAAATCAAATCAATTTATTTATATGCCGTTAATCTACAACAAGTCATCCCAAGGAAGTTTACAGTATGTTCAGTAAACTTCCTTAGATCAAATTATACAGATTGGTTAAAAGGTTCAGGGAATCTAAGGGAAACCCAGTAGATTGCATGAAGTCATTAACTTACAGAATCCACTTCTCCAGGAACATAGAGCTATAGTTGACAGGGAAACACACTTTCTGAATTTGGTATTAAAGTTTTGAAAGTTGAAAGTCTTATGCCTCATTTGCTTTGCCCTGATTAGTCACAGGTTGGATCTGGAATTGACACCATCCTTGAGTTGGCTGCTGTCTGGTTATGAGCCCAATAGGTAATAATAAATAAACAGTATGAATAACTAATTTTTGTGGCGCTTACTATCAAGACAATAATTGCATGTTTCTCCATTTTATGTATTAAACATTAATGGGAAATGCACAAAGATTTTACATCACAACTTATGCTTTAAATAAGTAGCAAACAACCTGGGGGAAAAAAATAATCGAATCGACTGTTTGAGCAGCTAAAAGCATATTAATTTCACATAAATAGAAATGATTCAGTCCTACTGTACGTAACATCTGTTTGTAAAAATGTTCTTTAGTGTTCAAATATAAAATAGAGATATATAATATTACCAGCTGTATTTTTACTCATCAACAACAAACAAAGAACACTGGTTTTCTGCCTGGCAACTGGTGATGTGTTTTATTTGGACTTAGCTCTACAATTAAATGTTCCTAGATGGAACTGCAAAAACTACAGCCCATGTTATCTGATTTCTGACAAAAAGCTGCTGCCTCACATACGAAATAGTTAAAGTTGCAGGTATAAATAAACAATTAATTAGGCCACTTAATGGCCTAAATCCCATTAAGACTAGAAACATCATCAATTTTACTTCCTAAACTTTTTTTAAAATCTATTTTAAATAGAATCCCATTGCTTCAATGATTAAATGTCTTTTTCCAAGCATTGATTACATTTTGGTATCATTGGATCATAAAATCTCAAAATTAGAATTATTCATATCTAGAACTGCAGATTGAGTCATTTTGAATCCACATAAAATGAAAATTAAGAAAAGGCAGCTGATGATAAAACACATCTCATAGTGGTGACAGAGGTTTAATCTTAACGCCTTTGTGGGGAAATACATAGCAGGTTTTAAAGCTGCTACTCACACGTTAGTGTACAGCTTCAATTTTTGTGTCTTAACCGTTAGAATGCATCAAAGTGAAATACATTGTTAGCGTATAGCATTATAAATATCAGCACCACAATAAATAGCAATCCCATTGGCTTTCTATCTTGCAATCACCAATCCATTCAGGAATGACGTCAGCCACTTCCGAGGAAATGCAAATGCACTGCAAATCAAAACATTATGAAAAAATTATCTTTAATTGCAAAAGGAAGTTTGATTAAGAAATCAAGCACAATGTTTTACTTGTCAACCCAAACTTTTATTTTTTTGTAGTGTTGTTGTTATTATTGTAAACCCCTTTAGTAGTGCACTACAATGTTGTGTTGGCAACTGAATCTACAGACAGCGAGGATGGTAATGCTTTGTTTTAGTCATCTTCACAGATATTGACTAGAATATATGAAACCAAAGAGATGTTGATTATAGCTTCTGATCTCTCCATGTCACCGCCCATCCCTGACCTTTATTTGGCAGCTGGCATGCTGTGGCCCCTTTATCTTGCAGACCTGCGGAATGTCGGGTTTTTGCCCCCCAGCAGACAGGAGGGTGTTTATCACCATCAGCACAGAGAGGAGGGGGATGAAGGGCTGCTGAACTGCGACAGCAGCTCAGCGGTGCGTTGAGCATGTGAGTCATCGTTGGAGAAGTTAACTCTTAAAATGCCTCGATGATAGCCTGAGATTCAAATTAAACTAAAATAAATGTTACCATAACAGTAAAACTAACCATGTAAAAATACTCTGTTCTAATAAAAAAACAAAATGGTGATATAAGGAAATAATTCAAAGTGAAAAACAGCAAGGATTCCAAATACAGTGTATGCAGAAAACAGCATATAATTCAGTTAAATAAGATTAATACTAAAGTTAAGATTAAAGTAAACATTCAATGAACACAGCTCTATTTCTAGTGAGTAAAAGCTGAATTTGGATGATTATAGTTTTTAAATCAAATAGTATCCTTTTTAGAACAAGACAAAGCAATGCACTATACTCCTGATAATTAAATATATTTCTAATGAACTACAGCATCTACAGAAAGGCGCAGGGCTGCAAACAGCACACAGGCTCTATTTTTAATACAGCAGACTCGTTAGTATGCCATATCATAAACCTGAATCATTTATAAAGACTTTTTAGGAGCAGCTTTTACGTGTGTTGTTTGATGACGTGCTGGTCAGGTGGTGCCTCATATAACAGGAGGAGCTGTCCAAGTGCTGAAAACAGAAGCGAATCAGCACCGTTCCTGAGGAGATGCTATACACCCTCGCTGCTGTCTGAGCTTTATTACCAAAGGTAACAAAACTTTGTTTACGTGTTTCATCTTTTTTTATGAGTATATTTTATTTCTATTTAAACATACTTTCCGTAGATGTGACGCTCGATAGCTCTTTGTTTGCGCTTTTCCAGTCAGGTCAGTCGATAGATTAAAACTCATTAAAAATGACTGTTTAAAACACGTTTTTTTTTCTCTCAGTCCTATATGCTTTTAAAACGTTTTAAAAGCGTTTTCGATTAGAATATATAGGGTAATAACAGGTGTAAACGTAATGCTGAGGTTGCCCGTAACAACGCAGGGAGTGACTCATCCAGTGATGGAAATGTAACGCACTCAGCATCACATTCAATTTGAGGAGAGAACCTCCCTGTGAATACAAACGCTTGATCAAAACACACCGGCTTTGTTTCTAAGTACGCTTATTTTGTTTGTTAAAATACTGCATCCCTGACTATTTGACTCCTAAACCTGTTCTGATCTCGCTTTACAGGTAATAAATTTGCCTATAATGCTGCATTTCTACCACAAGTTGCCCACCGGGGGAGCCGTGGTCCTGCTCGCCTTCCTTCTTCATGGATACGCCGTGCAGGCGGCGTCCCTCCCCCGCCACTACAGGCTCCGGGGCGGTGAGAGCGAGGGCCAGCCGGGTGCCTTTTCCCCCAGCTCCGATATGATCAAAGCCCTGGAGTATATCGAAAACCTGAAGCAGAGAAACGGGGGCCGACCTGAGCCCGTGGATTACGATGAAGTAGAAAAATTCAAGATTCTGCTTCAGCTCGCCTCGCAACAGGATGAAGTTCCCGGGGACCGTCAGTCTAACCCCGGCATGCAGGGCCCGGACATAACCGCTGGACAGCTGATGAAGGCGATGCTGAAGACTCTCCAGGATCAAGCCGGGAAAGATCCTAGGAGCGACCGCCGAGCGCACAGACACCGCACCAAAGACACTGAAGCGCCAGAGAGCGCGCCGGCAGACTATGGTAATTTCCCTAGACCTCACAAGAAGTATCCGCTGATGTTTGAAGATGAGGAGAACACAGACGCAGCCAAGCGCGCAACAGAAGACCTAGACGAGCAGTACACCCCTCAGAGCCTGGCCAACCTGAGATCCATCTTCGATGAGCTGGGGAGGATGGTGGCAGTCCCCGGGCAGAAAAGAGGCGTTTTCGGGGATGACGATGATGAGGGAGAAGACGGGTTTAGCCAGGATGTAGCTGGAGGAGAGGAGTGGGTCCCCATGGAAGAGAGAGAGGAGACCGAGGAGATGGTGAACAGGAGCCACGAAGAGATGGACAGGGCGCTGAACGAGAATGAGGAATCGGAGCAGGAGGAGATGCAGCGCAGAGCCAACCAAAACCAGGAGGATGCTGATGATGACACTAAACTGGTAGATTACTACCTGTTGAAGGTCCTGGAGATGAGCGATCAGACCCAGAAGAGGGATCAGACCGGCGATCAGAGGAAGAGGCTGATCCGCCCCTCCATCTTAGATCCCCGGACAGTGAAGGAGCTGCTGGAGCTTTCCCTCAAGCTCCACGTTCCTCCACAGGATCTAATCGACATGCTGCTCACAGAGGAGCTCAGGAAGCTCCACCGTGACCCGCAGACCTTAAACCGCTACACTGCCGGACAGACCCCCAAGATCAGGTACTTCAGCCGCAGGCTGCCGCTGAAGAGCAAGCCCGCCCCCGAGGACATGGACAGAGAGGACTTTCTGGACATCATCGGGGTGGAGACCATCAGCAACGAGTACCCAGTTGTGCAAAGACCAATGAAGACCCCCTCATCCTCAGACAGGGTCTCAGCGGCGTCCAGCCCTGCCGCGGTGCCGGTTAAAATCCCGCCACCCTCCGGACGCAGGGAGAACCTGTTCCTGTCGGAGCTCAACAAGATGCCGCTGAAGCGCCAGGCCGATGATGATGATGACGACGGAGACGTAGAAGACGAGGTGACCACCTACCTCGCGGCCAAGATCCTCACAGAATACCCGAACACCATCAGCAAGCGGGACACCCAGGCGCAGCTGCAGGGACAGTTTCCCTACGAGCTGTACGAGCGAGCCATGAAGGACTACATGGAGCAAGCGGAGACCGAGGCACGGCCGGTGGCCAAGCGGGAAACGGAGGAGCCAACAGAGGAGGAGGAGGAGGCGGAGGTGCGCGGAAAGGAGGAAGAGGCAACGGCCCAAACCTCCGCTCCGGAAACCAACGAAAGAGAGGAGGAGGAAAAGCGCCGCGAGAAAAAAGCTGCCGGGATGTAAACCTGCAAGACCAGTTATTATGAATATTTAGTATTTCTACTGTCTCAGAAATAACGTTTGGTGGACGTGATCTAGTTTACACATTTTTATTATATGAATTTTAGCTGTTATTAATAATCACTCTAATGAAAATTATATATATATAAATATATAGCAACTAGAAGTAAAATATAATTTTATTAATGACTGTCCCTACTTGCTGCAAAGACATCCTAGAGATATTCTATTGACACCATAAACTTAAAGGTGCATCCAATGAGGTCAACATCTCATCAGGAAGATGTGAGCTCTCAGTAAGCCTAAAGAACAACTACAATCAGATCAGATTAAATAAACCTGTGTGATGTTAAGTTTGTTTACATTTATGGTGTTTGCAAATGCCCTCTACTTTAACCAACAGGGTAAAGGTATAAAAAAAAAGGCTTATTTTCATCTATGTAGAACTATTTAACATATGTGAATATATGTGTAAATTAATAGGTATGAATCTGAATGGGCCTTGAAAAAGTCATGGTTTACTCTAGAGTAATTACGGTCAGGGCTGAGGGCGCGTTTTGTGACTCTAGACATATTCAGGGTTAGATTTCATGTTATGGAGTAATTCTAAGTCTAAATATCAGACTGTCGCCTGCCTTCTAACCCTGTCATACTGCAAAGCTCTGTGTTGTTGGCCTAATAGTGGTTGTGCTACTTATGCTCATTTTTAAACCATTTTGTACATGTTCAACAACGTGTGATCGATCACAGATGAATAAAGCATCAGATGTATTATTTTTCTTCTTGGTGAGTTGTGTTGCCTTATTGATAAACAGACAAAAACAAACAAGAGTATTAAGAGAACACATGAAGAAAAAACATTTTTATATCAAAATATACATTTTATTCATAAAATGTGCACTGTAAAAACGGACAAAAACAGCTGATCAACACACCAGCCAATAATCTTAAACATTGTAAGGATTATAGATTAAAAATAGCAAGAAATATGTGATAACTAGGTATTTAACAGGTGAGAAAAAATAATGTGTAATTTGAAGATATGAGTATCAAGTTTTTAATAACAGTTTCTTTAGATGGTAACTGTCTTACAGTAGGTATAACAAGTCATTTTAGTACCAATGAAAAACAATCGATTATAAAAAGAAAAAGGAAATAGAACCAAACCCCATCATCCTCTAATGCAATATCAATTAATTTCAATATAAATAACAGACACACTCTTGACCATTAAAAAGTAAAATTTAGAAGAAGAAAAATTAAAGCAAACTAATTTCTAGAAACTTCATGACCCATTTACAGTACATGCAGTCTGTGGAGTCCTCCACCATGTTAATATCTTCCTTTTCCTTGAGTTAAAATGCAGGTTTGCTCATGTATTCCTCCATAGTCTAAAAAAAAAAGCAAAACAAAAATGACAAGAGAATATCAGCCTTTTTTTTAGAATAACAAACATACAAAATAATACATGTAATTAATATTCACAGGCACACACCCACACATCACCTGCATTATAGTGCCAACACACAGCAGGTTAACTAGCACAAGCAGAGCATCTAACCTGTCTGTCCATATTCAAGGTCATCCAAACAGCTCCACCTCATACCACTCACTGTGGTCATCCTGAAGTGATAATAGTCAAAATGAATATAGGGAGGTTCGACTGAACATAATCCAACTCTAGATCAGAAGTGTTAGTCAGCCCTACTCAAAAGTACAGGAGAACACACCCAGTTACGCTATAACCGTATCACACAGAGCCATGAGTGCAGAGAAAGGGGTGGGAGCGGGAAGCATTAGGCAAACACTAAAGTTCACTCCACATTCCAGCAGAATCTGCCCCTCGCTCGCAATGGTACAGGAAGAGGCAGATATGCCAAGTGGAAAGGAGGGGTAGGACAGAGAGCAGCACAAGCAGAAATCCATTAAACAGGAGGGACCTCTAACATCCACAAATCTGTAAGCTATGACGCAGGCAAAGACACATTAGGGACTAAGCTGCACCACGATTAATTGAACTCAATACCAAAAAACTAACTGCACTACATTCACTCAACTTATACTCTCAAGTAGAATTTAGAGGAAGTGTTGCTGAGAGAAATCACCCAATTTTGTATATTTGGATACCCCACAACCACAACTTAAAAAAAGCACACACTCAAACACACACACAACAACATTGGATGAATTTCTAAAAATGTTTATCTAATGCCTTAAAACACTGAGGCATGCAACAGATGTTACATGCTCACATAGCATCAAAAATAAAAAAAAGTTTTGGTATGAATGTGTGTATGTAGGGTGTGTGTCTGTGTGGGTTCTCATCCATCTTACCTCTTGTAACATGTCTGAGGATTCAATGGCGCGGTTCACAATCTGTTTAGACGTTTCCTGTATCTCTCCCCCCATTAAAAACTCATCCAGGATAAAATAGGCTTTCTCAAAGTTAAAGATAATGTCCAACTCGCACACCTAAAAGAGCAAATGATGCCGTTACTGTGGTTATCAAACCAGATAGCCTACTGTGCATAACACATGGAGTGATTCTGATAACTAATACAGTGTCAGCCACATTATTTTTCGCATCCACTTTCCTGAATTTTCAAGACACTCCCCTGCTCCAACAACAAAAAAAAACTCATAAAACATATAGAATCACCTCTTCAGCAGGGAATCGGGTTCTGCTGAGGCTTAGCAATGATCCCCTATTTTAAATAAAATGTGAAAAGGATACATCTAGAACAGGGGTCTTTAACTTTAGTCGGAAGATGAATACGGTCCTTGTAACCTGGCATAAGCCAGATTGATACGTGTAGTTTTAGATATCAGGCTTCTTTCCTGTGGAACCAACTACCAGTTTTAGTCAGCAAGGTAGACATATTGTCTACTTTTAAGGCTAGACTAAAACTTTTCTTTTTGACAAAGCTTATAGTTAAAGTTGCTCATGTTGTCCTGAACTATTTCTACAGTTATGCCGCTATAGGCTTAGACTGCTGGAGGACATAGGGGCCCCTATTTCATCATTCTATCTCTATTCTCCCATTCTGACGTATTTGTTAGTTCAACTTCTAACGCTATGCTATATCTGCCTTATCTCATCATAGTAGCTTCACTTGGTCTGTTCCTGCTTGGCTGTGACACCATCCTGGAGAGAAATATCAGTTGTGCTGCTGCCAACACCTCTGTGCTACCGTCAACACCTTTGTTTATAGATGTTGGAGCTTGACCTGTTTTCACTGTAGTTCTGTTTCCATTACTATGACTCACTGTATATGCTCCCTTTCATCCTCTGACATGGGAGCTGGCTCGGAGCTCATCTGCCTGACTATGTTTCCTAGATGGGGCCAACTGTGGAGCTGGCTGACAGTTACCTTTAGCATCTTTGCTTCTGTCTGCTTGAACCGCAGTCGACTCGGCACATGGCCGCTCACAATGAGCCTGGTTCTGCTGGAGGTTTCTTTCTGTTATACGAGAGTTTTCCTCTCCACTGTCACTACAAGCATGTTTGGTGTGAGAAATTGGTGTTGAGTCAATGGTTTTCTTTAGATAGAAAACTTTGAACCAATCTGACTCTGTCAAGTTCTTTTAGATGACATGTTGAGAATTGGCCCTATACAAATAAACGGAATTCAATAAAATAGTTAAATTTGAATTCTAAACAGTAACCACTTGGAAAGCCGTCTGTAGAAAGTATTCACATAATGGAGGGACATTCAGTAAAATCTTCTAGCTGATTCAATAAATTAGGTGGCACATGCCTCACCGCAGTAGTTGTGATGAATCACATTCTTGATTTGTTTCACAACTAGCGGAGTCAAACAATAAATAACACTCTTACCAAATTCAGTCAGGAGGAGAGTGCTAACATCATTCCCAACAATAATGGCAGAAATTATGTCCTTTTTTCAAAATGAAATAGAGGGTATTCCTGCTAAAATCGGAGCAGCCATCTTTGTTTAGATTCAGCCTTCCGCATCTGGTCGACGAGTTGTTATACACGTGACCACATTTCATTGATCCAAAACATTTCTGCATCGAGGCTAATGCGTCTGTTGGCTCCTGGAAAGCTGAATTTTAAAGAGAAAGTCAATTTTATAAAATCTCAACGATTCATCTTGCTTGCAAGGTACCTGTCCTACAGCTTTAAGATGAATCCATGCCTTGATCCCATGCCGCTTCCAAATTTCATATCATGCTGAAGGGGTGAGAAATGATCAAATTTATGTAAGCCTTCAAGACATAGTGTGTTTAATGTCATGGTATGCAACACATGAGCCCCTCAAGGAACAGTTCTTTCCTCTCCCATTTTCACCTTCTACATCTCAAACAAAACAGAAAACTGCAATGTCTAGAAGTGATGATACAGCCATTGTAGACTATTTATCAGAGGAAAATGACTGGGATTACATCTGGTGTGAAGTTGCCAGTTATACATTAAACCATCAAAGAAAATGGTAACAGACCCCAACATCCCCAGTGAACAACCATGATTTGGACGTTGAGACTGTGGAGGAGCAAAAACCTGCAATGCTCCATGTACACTGACCCTGCATAAGAAGGGTCTCAGTTATCTTCGTCTGATGAGGACACTGTTACAGCTTATCAAACTGTGGTGGAATCTGTAGTCATTACGCTGTAGGCCTGTTTGATGTATGACACCAAGCTGGACAGAGAGAAACTGAACAGGTTGCTTAGATAAAGTAACTCTGGCCTGGACCAGCCTCCGGAGCTAAGGGTGGTTGAGAATAGGATATGTAAAGCATAGCCGACATTCATCATAGACAACATCTTTCATCCCCCCCATGACACTAAGGGAGCTCTGAGAAGCTCCTTTAGCAACTGTGGCATCCACAGTGCAGCGCTGTTTCCAAAGGTCCTTCATTCCATCCACCTTCAGACTTAAACATCTGAAAGTAAACTAATCCTGTTTGGTAGTCACAATAAAAATATAAATGTGTAATACTTTTCACTGAATGTATATCAATGATCATACACCTATAAAACACGAGGAGTAAAGGTTTATTTTTAGCATTGTCCTCTCTGCAGACTCCAACCTTGTGAAATATTCTACTGGAAAAACAAATTAAGGAATGCTTTTAAATGTAGCTGACACTGTATATCCTCCTTAATGGAAACTTGGAAATGGAAAAATAAAAGTAGAGTGAAATACATTGCCAAAGTATTTGTCCAGCAGCTCAACATAGCGGTGAATAACCTCCAGGGCCAACAGCTCATTCTCTCCGTCATCTACGCCCAGACAGAAATACAAGCTTGCATACCTAATAAGAGAACAAAGAACATGTGCCGATGATGAGGCAAATATTGCACAATTTACTGTAACTATTTAAGGGATATGATGAAATGATCCATATTCATTAGTTTAGGCTACTTCAGCAGACATGTATGAGAATGACTCGCCTCTTGTAAACAATCTTCAGGTCTTTCCACTGAAGGAAGTTGCAGGTACGTGCTGGCCTCGCCAGGACCATGGTGGTCATCTCCCTTATAATCTTCTTCCTCTCACGTTCTGACATAGCTGTGAACCATTTCTGTAGACGCAGACGCCCTTGGCGACTGAAAAGCAGCAGGAAGCGCATCTAAAAACACAGACCCGATCAGCAGAAAAAAATTAGTTATGTCTGAATGACTACGTGAAGCAAACAATAATGTAATCATTGTTAATAATAATTGTAGGGGAGTGTTGACCTAGTAGTTAGAGCAGTGCGCTTGTGCTCTGAGAAAGTTACCCGGCTTGATCCCCACAGCCTCTACTCTGGCTCTCTGAGCAAGACCCATAACCCACACACTGCTTACTGGGTGCAGTAGCAGCTCACTGCTCCCCAGAGGGGATGGGTTAAATGCAGAGAGTTAATTTCTCCATTGTGAGATCAATAAATTTAAATTTATATCCCTTTCTAATGTAGTTACATGACTGTTAATTATAAACAGCAGTGGCTGATTTTGATACATTGTCACAAACTGTATTCTCTAACCCGCAGTAGGCATTGACTGATTTGGATTGTTCCAATTCAGATACTGATACCTTACAAATAAGAGAGAACGGGTTTTATTTAATTCTATTTGATTAGCGTTTTTGTTGTTAAATACTTCACAAAAGATTTTACCAATCTCTTAAGGCAGTGTAAACATTTCAGGTAACTTGCATTGATCCCTAGAACAGATCAAAACATGTCCTAGTTCTTGTTAGGTCTCCTATTTACTAAAATGCAGCTGATTGAAGGCCAAGTTGTAATTAAGACATGACCCAGACCTTCTCATTGGATCTGTTAGGATATATATATATATATATATATATACGAGTTGTCACAAAACCAAAATTTTGAACTCAATTTTTGAAGTACCCCCCCCTTCCTCATGGCAGCAGGAAGTGGGGGTACTGGGGAACCAGGGCACCCTGCCTGTAGCTATTAAACCCTTCGTATAATCAGTTACCAACTTTGTACAGGTTTAACATATTATTTGATGATTAACTTTAAGTCTCCTCCTAGAAGTCACCCTTATCTTTAGCCTCTCCCACAAATTCTGAGTCATCTTTAAGTCAGGACTCTTCAACATGTTGCTCAAATGAAACATGCTGCTTTATACACAAAACATCATAAACATAGTTTAGTTTTGGGGTGTGCTTTGATGGCGCAGTGGTTAGTGAACAAGACCCATGTATGGAGGCCTTGGTCCTCGATGCGTCCGACAGAGTTTAGTCAGTCATATATAATTGGTTTCTTTTTCTCGCAATCTCTGATGGATTAAGCCATTTCTCTATACATTTCTATAGCTGACTACCCATCCTGGCACAGCTTTGAGACAAACTTGCTACAAAGAGAAATTTGCTTAAGCCTTGTTCAGTTAGAAACCAGGCTTTCATATTTGGACATGTTGACATTCACCCACCGAAATAAAAGCATGTTTTTGTTAGAAAACATTTAATCTATAATCACTTTAGTCATTAAACAGAACAGCCCAAGACATTAGCAAAATAAACTGCTGCTATGGGTCCCTAGTCCAGCAGAGACCTCCAAAGGACGGTCAACTACCACACCAAATGGAGATGTCAGAACATAAAAATAAAAAAGTAGCAAATTAAAGTTTTCAAGATTTAAATAAACTGAATGAAAGCACAACTATTCAAAGGAATGTATTGATCGTCATAATTTGATGTTACTAGCTGATCTACGAATTAATTCTGTTGCTTGTGTTTGTACTGGTTCTTTAATCACTATATAATCTTTTTTTTCCCCCTCCATTTGTGGTTTTCAGGGTAACCGATTAAATAGCACTCCCTTCTAAGCTTAGGCAATTCTAATATTAAGAATCCACAAATAATTTTAGCAAATTTCAGATTATTGAATTTTTCAACAGAAGATCAGCTGTTGTTTAGAGGGGCTCCCTGGCTGTAGTTGGCGACTCTCGCATGGTTCTCCCTAATGTCAGCTACGTTCAGCACCTGTCATTGTCTGAGAAACACTTTTAAAATGATGTTGTAAGGATGATGAAACTATAATAACATGGTTCTTAAAAGGTTATTTTTTAAAACATTTTTAAAGGTTGAACAGGCCTAAGGTATGGACTATGATAAATGGGGGATTAGAGGGCTGCTGGGATTCCCAGCAGAACAAACACAATGTATGATCGGTATCTATAGAGACGACACGCAGTAGAATTTGTTTTGCTTTTTTTTTCACTTGTGAAGGGCACTCAATGTTTTTCCACTTCAAGATCATCAGTTTTGAATTTGAAAAAAACCTCTCAATTCCTTAGAAAAAAATATTTCATAAATAAAGAAAAACAAATTTTACACTTTAAAATCGGAAGACTCTTTTTTTTTTACTTAGTTTTTGTGGGATGCCATAAAGGCATTAGTCTATAGCAACAGAAAAATATTTTAAGAAATAAAAAAGTTGAGTAAATGAGCAGTCAAATTAATAAAACTATTAGGGTGGGAAAAAAAATCAGATCAAGCATGATTCATTTTTGAAATAATCATCAACTAATACAATAAAGGATTAATCGTTAACTGAAGTACAGAGATTCTAAAACATGCCTTTAGCTGACAGAGCAACCCACTTAGAGCAACCATTGTAAAAATATTTAGCCTTTAAAATAAAAAAATAATTTTGGTCTGTGAATATGCTCTACCCAGAACTCCTCTAATGGAAAAGGTTTACTTTCACCTGGTCTGAATTCTATAAAAAAACACTCTTTCTGAGGAACGTTTTGACAAGCAAACCATTTAAAGTGGACAATTTTTAAAAGATATCTATGGAAGAGGGCCACTAAAAAATTAAAAAGTTAACTGATTTTTAAATATTGTTTCAGTTTGATATGGGAAAAAGGTCAGAATTCTGACTTTAATGTCAGAATTCTCTGTAGTCAGAAATCTGAGAAAAAAAGTCAGAATTCTAAGATAAAGTATATCTCAGAATTCTGACTTTTTTTCTCAGAATTCTGACAGCCAACAAACATGTTAGCATCAAGCTGTAGTCATGTCTGTTTTAGAGACTACACTAGCTCTCTTGTCTCTCAAGTCAGAATTCTGAGATAAAAAGGCAGAATTCTGACTTCTTTTCTCCGAATTCTTATTTTAATCTCAAAATTCTGACTTTTTTCTCAAATTATACTGAAATAAAATTTTAAAATAAGTTAACTTTTTTGTTTTTTCAGTGGCCCTAATCATCTTCCGGTGGATAAAAAATCTTAGAGCCTCAAACAAACAATCTTAAATCCTGTTTTTTTTTTTACCCACCAAAAACATCTCATACATTTAACAGAAAACTGAACAATGACCAATTTCCAAAGGACCTGAATAAGAGGACATACCAGTATTTCCAGTATTTATTCAGGCAGCAGATTTCCTTGCTATAACAATAAGTAATAATATTACCACTTTTCTAAACCTAGAGCCAAACACTTCAACACCAAGCATACAAAAGTTGTATCTTTGTGGCTATCTGCAGACCTGAACAGGGAAATTAATATGTAAAGCATTAAACTGCCATAAGGGCAGGACACCTGGAGCAAAGTGACGAAACCTGTTTTACGGATTGAACCAGCAGAAAATAGAGACCAACAGCGCACTTTCAACTGTTTTTAAAACTAGACGTAAACCCATAAAATAGTCCCAATGAAAACAAATTACTTCCATTACTGTTTTTTTGTTTGTTTGTTTGTTTGAAACCTGACTAAAATAAGCTACAGCTCGTTCCAGGAAGTGAGCTCCAGTGTCAGCCACCTGCTGCCAGGTGATACAGGTGAGCAGCCAGAAGGCTCTTTACGGCTAATGGCAGCCACCATTAAAAATACTTACCATTTTGACGCTCCGAAAAGACTAAAAAAAAAAAACGAAAAAAGAGAGAAGAAAATAGACACTTTAACCCTCACAAGGGTCACACGGTCCGAATGAGTTCATATCTGCCCTCCGCAAAGTGCAGCCAGTTAGGAAAAAAAAGGGTTAGTCTAGCTCCGCCCCCTGGCCTCAAGGGGACAGCTTCGTCACAGCAGCTCTGCGGCATCTGATTGGTCACTGTAAGGGATCAGCTCCTGTTAATGAATAAACTAATAAAAGTTTAACTACATGTCTGTCTGAGGGAGCGTTTCAGTGTTATTCCGACTATTGATCGGTAGGGAGCAGCATATTGCTCCTGAGTCTTTCTCATGTGATGCCAACCTATTTTAGTGATAGTGAGGATCAGAGGGGGGATAGGGCCATTCCTCTGGGGATTGTTGTCCACTTCACATCATGTCTCTGTATCGAAACAGCGTCTGGTTTTTGAATGGGATCCAACAGTACACAAGGTCAGTGGCTTCAACATCACTTTGATGCTGATCTCAGGTCAGGGAAAATGCAAGAAAAAATATGTTTGTTAATTAGGCCTACTGATTGTAAACATAAAAATGACTCAGATGTTTTACATGTATTTATGCTGTAACTGTAATAAAGGTTGTTAAAGGTCTGATCACTGTCTGGCACAAATCACAACACAAACTGGCCTTTATGTACAATTACAATAGTTCTATTGACAGCTCACATGTGCTGAGGATGACACATCTCTATATGAGCTAAAAGAGTTAAAGCTGTCAGTCACTGAGAGGGTTGTTTATGCATAACTGTTGCTGTAGCTTGACAGTCGTGGAATTTTATAAATGTCCATTTGATGTGAACTCCTAAACTATAGCGCAAAAAAGTTTAATAAAAATTTCTGGTGCCCAGTTTTGATATGTAGTCTGATGTTTTAGTGTTTTCAGAACTGATTTTGATGGAGTGAAATTAAAAGATTTCTTTTGTCATTCTTGGTTATTGAATTTGGTCCTGTCTATAGATTTGTAGCACTTTGAAAATGTGTTTACCTCCTTGTAGATTCATTTTTGTTTTCTTTGGTCACTCTGACATATTTCTGATTATTAAATAAGTCTTAATATCAGACAAAGATCACTAAAATAAATACAAAATGCATTTATGGATATTATGGTTTAATTTATCAAGGGGAGCAAAAAACTATTTCAACCATCTTTGGCCTTATTAATCACATGTGATTAAAATATGTGCAGTAAAGCCAAACTTATTTTCACTTGCTTCACATTAGTCTGATTACAAGCAAACCTACAGAATCTATAAGTTACCTAAACTGAAGCTATTTGACAACATGAAGTAGGCTTCAAGATCTGATAAAGCAAAACATTAGGATTCTTTTCAAATTAATTCAAGAAAACAGGACAACATAATTGAGTTCTTTTAGTCTGTAAAATGGATCAAAGGTCATTTCTAAGGGAAACAAAAAATATATTTGCTGAATTAAAAAAAATAAAATTTTGGAAAAATAGGATTTTTCAATTAACATTTTTTGAGCTAAGGTGAGGTGAAATATCTGTGGATCGATAAAACAAAAAAAGACTATTATGACATGTTTTAATAAAACATGGTGATAATACTGTGTCGGTCCAGGGCTGCTTTAGGAACTGGAAAACTTGTCATAGCTAATAGAATCATAAATTCTGCTCTTGGCCAAAAAATTCCAAAAGATAAACTTGCGCCACGAGTTTTTCTCTAAGTTCCATATCACTCAGGTGATATGCTGCTGGGTGATGATCTGAAACACACCAATCAATTCACCATTGAATGGCTTAAAGACACAAGAATCCTACAGAATCCAATCAAGATTCTGTAGCTTGACCTCAAACAAACCATTTATTCTAAAAAACCTTGGAATGTGGGCGAATTATGAAAATTGTACAGAGATCAGCATCAACAATTTATCAGATGCGATTAAAACAGTTTTTGCAATTTATAGCAAACACTTGTAGATACTTGTTTGCTCCAACAGCAACTGTCACACAGTGACAGGGGGAGCCGATAATGTTATCTGCAACAGTGTTTAGAATTTACTCAGGTGATTTTTGTCCGGAAACAAAATGTTTTTGGGAATCTAAAATTCAGTGTGACAACAACAACCAAAAATAACTTAAAACAAAAAGAAATCTGTCTTACAGAATTTTTTTCTAATAATGATGAATATGAATTCTTAGCTGTGTCTCTTCTTTCTTGATTTGCCTCAGGACTCTATTTTAGCCCCCATCTCATATAATAGTATCTCCGAAATCTTTGCATGCGAGACCAAACCTCCAGAACAGTCTTCTACTTTATGTGAGATTTCTTCAGGCGAATGAATTTGAAAAAAAACCTTTCTTACATTTAGCTTCTGAGATTTTTTATTATTATTATTATTTGTTCCTAGTTTATTACCTTCTATACTTAATACTGTTGTTTTAATAACTGCTTTCTCTTAATTGCCAACCATACTGTGCAGTTTTTTTCTTCAGAATTTGCCAATAAAGTACTTTGATGGTTCTTTTTTTTAAAATATGCTCTTCTATAGATGACAACATTAAATCATTAACCTTTCTCTTACATTAATCAAACATCTTCTTTGTTGTAGGAAGGGATATGTTGCTGCGTCAAAAGACTTTGAGGCTAAAGACCTGGAAGTGTCTGTTGTTGGGCGATCTTATATGATCACTGGAGCCAATAGTGGTATTGGCAAAGCAACCGCCATGGCTATTGCCAAGAAAGGTTTTAAGCTAAAGAAGCGTTCTCTCTATAATGACGTAATAACAAAAGTGACAAAATAAAAAATGTTTTGTTTTTTTTCCCAGGGGGGACAGTCCACATGGTGTGCAGGAACAAAGACAGGGCGGAAGAAGCCAAGTCACAGATTGTTTTTGAGTCTGGGAACGCGGTGGGTGACATAGACTTGAACCTCCCTTTATTTCAAATTGTCAATCAAGTTATCAAGAGCAATTAACTCCCTTATGTTGCTGTAGGAGGTATATATCCATGTGGTTGACATGGCTCAGACTCGGAAAGTGTTGGAATTTGCTGAGACCTTCAAGAAAGAGCATCCATCACTGAATGTCTTGGTAGGCATCAGTTACTCACTATCTTTTTGTTGACTCTAGATGGAAAGCTTAGCTTCATATTTCTGATGTGGGTGCTTTGAAATAATGTGATAGATAAACAATGCAGGCTGTATGACGCACAAGAGAGAGCTGAATGCAGAGGGCTTGGAAATGAACTTTGCCATCAACACTATGGGTGAGCATGGATTCAAACAGATAGAATGTCCTCCTGCAGCACAGCAGTATTCTAAAGGCATTCACTTCCATTACTTTAGCGGTGTACATCCTCACTCAGGCTCTCATACCACTTCTGCAAAAGAGCCGGGATCCAAGAGTGGTACGACTTCATGCATACATTTTCACAAACAGAGTCTTAATCTGGATCATGTGGACAGCATAATGCCACTTTTGTCTGTGCTTTAGTGGCTGTTGTCTAACCACACTGCTGTTGCTGTTTACTGCCTCGCTGCTTAGATCACTGTGTCCTCAGGGGGCATGCTGGTCCAGAAACTCAGAACTGATGATTTGCAGTCAGAAAAAGGGTACTTTGATGGTGTCATGGTCTATGCACAGAACAAGGTAAGACAAGGAGAATATTTATATATACAAAAGGAAGTATTCATAACGTTTATAACCAAAGTCCTCTATTTTATTGCTTTTTTTTTATTTGATAGACCAACACAGAGTAGCACAGAACTGTGATGTTGAAAGGTTCAAATCTGTTTCCAATTTACTTTCCTTCTTTGCTTTACTTTCTTATTTTCAAATCAGCTCAAACTCAGTCATATTTTATGGGTTGTGTCCATGATTTGCTATCCAGACTTTGTTTTGGATCATTCAAAATACCCTTTGATATAAGCAAGCACTGTGATATTTGAGTTACATCACCAGCCCTTTGTTACCTCAAAAATATTTCCTGCCACTATGTATCTATATTTAGCTCCATCACTTATTCTATCAAATCTAAGCAGATGTCCTGCATCTGCAGAATAAATCTGGAACCCCATTACTAATGTTACATATTTATCTTTCACATGTAGGTCACAAAGTCACACTTTTTAGTCATTCTGGTTGTCTTCCAGATTTTTGTCTTCAACATAGTTTTATCAAATATGTATGTGTGTGTGCAGCCAGTTCCCCAGAATTATGTTTAGCTGTGGGCACCTTTAGGTTCTGTTAGGGACTAGATGACTGTTGAAATGAATGGAAGTCAATGCAAAGTCAGGGTGACATAACTTGTAAGGGGGGAGACTCTGACATAAGAGCCATATTTGTGGAATACAGTGCAAAGTTGTTTTCTAAAAAGTTGAGCTGCAGCCTCTTCTGTTACCACATCCCTCCCAACTGCTGCTGTGATTCATGTTGGTTGCACTCAATTCTAGGGGCATCAGAGAAAAGACAGGCTGAATATGCATGTCAAATTTTTGAGATATGCATTTTTAAAATAAGTTAATAAAACTACATATAATGTATCACATCAAATTCCCACAAAATACACTGAAGTTTGTAAACTGTAAGCTTGAAAAAGGTGAAAAACCTTTAAAGTATCTTTGTTGGGCACTGTATTTTCCTTAGCAGAAGGCTTTTTACTCCAAGAATAGATTGGTATGATATAATGATGATACTGTAATATGGGCGTTTTACTTAAGATTAAAACATGCTGTTTCTTTATAGAGACAGCAGGTGGTGCTCACGGAGCACTGGGCTAAAACCAACCCTGTCATTCATTTTTCTGCCATGCATCCTGGCTGGGTTGATACACCAGGTACTGTCTCCAAATTCAAACAAATATTTTAGAGAGTAGTTCCTTCTCTATTTGTGTGCATCTTTTTAGTTCTCACCATATTGCATAGGATGTGTGATCCATCAAGTCTGTTTATGTAATTAAAATCCATAATTTGTGGAACATCCATTAGAGAACACAGTGGATGCAAAAATAAAAAGTATTCATTTCTTCATGTTAACCTATTAACCGTTATCATTTAGATGCATGGTTTTCTACAGTACCTGTCATATTCCATATTCCCTACTAATCCTCCAAGATATTTTAGCAGTACTTTCCTTCTTAATGACTAAACATACATCCAAACACACATAATTCATTTTAATCTAATATATTTCCATTTAGTGCATTGTTTGTTGTTTGCAGCCGTTTCTACATCAATGCCTCAGTTCCATCAGATGATGGGGAACAGATTACGCAGTGTGGACCAAGGTGCTGACACAGTGGTGTGGTTAGCCCTGTCCAGAGCTGCTGCTAGAAAACGCAGTGGGCAGTTTTTCCAAGGTGAGATCAGTGAAGTGATGCAGTCAGCCATCTTTGATGAGGTTAGACATTGTTGGTTGTCAGGTCTTCTTACCATTTGTTTTTGTTTCAGATCGTAAGCCTGTTCCAGTGCACCTCCCCCTGGCTTGGACTCACAGTTCTGATGAAGAGATCTGTAGCTTCATAACTCAGCTGGAGACCCTGGCCAGAGCTGTTCGGTTACATGGGGAAGGTCTGAGAGACCGTGTGGATATTTCCATACCTCAGTTTGTCTAACTTCTGTTACACAATTTGTCATTGACAAATGAATATAAGTATAATTGTCTAAGCTTGAAAGATCAACATCTGTTTTAAATAGTTTACAATTTCCATTCATTAAAAAAAAAGTGCAGTAAAATAATGCTTTTGTTTTTTCCCCTGAAATAAAGTCAAGTCCGGACTCCTTCCTCCATCAGCCTCCATGTTAAATCAGGAAAGCACTAATATAATAAAATGTTTTCTGATGGAATGTGATCATTTCCCAATGAAATGTTTTTGACAAAACATTTTGGCTAAAAAGCATAACAGGTCTTATGGAGTTGAATACTAAAGCAATAAGGCCCAAGAATCCAGGAGTTACAGGGATTTTAAAACCCCTGGCATATATTCCCAAACACATTTAAGAATGGAAAACAATGGTTTTGCAAACCCTTATACCATCAGCCTATTTCACTCCCTTTTTTTTGAAAAAGTTGATATTACAAAATGGTAAGATCAACTAAATCATGTCCTATAGCCTACGTTTCTTAGAACAAAACTGCAAAAAAAAATCCAGATGCTTATGGAAGCACTAGCAAATCAAAATAGTAAAACTGGAGTATGTCCTGCATTTTGATTGGATGGCAACATTCATATAAAAAAAAAAAAAAAAATCAAGAAATCTTCCATTTTTTGTATAAATGAATTAGGCTCAGTTTTGAGAGAATAGCTGTTTGATTACAAATATTTAAAATGGGTTTCAGGAGTAATTGGATACATTTCAACCTGGAATAATTTGTTTTGGGATTTTATTGGAGCATCAGTTAGTAGTACCTTTATTGGTGGAATTAAAACTAATGAGCTGTTTTTTTTTTTTTTTTTTTAAAAAGGTACCTTGTGGAGGAAGATCAGACAGTGAATGCCACACTGTTTGACACTGAATGAAGACGTAAATTAGGCTGCCTCATTAAACCCTTTACATATAATTGAATATTCTCTTATGCGTCACTTCTGGCATCGAAATACAAGCTTTACAACATGAGAAAAATTTATATCGAATACTTGAAAAATACTTAAATTACATCTTGTGAATTCAAGACCAAGACGGAGAATTTTAATTCCAGAAATTCAAATATAGAAGATAAGCAATGTAATTCTATGACAAAGCAACAGTATTAATTTATTTTGTAACAGTCCACATTTTTTTGTTTGAATAATTTTATTAGTTTCATACAGTACTGAAACAAAACAAAACAAAAAAAAAATAATGTGGTGCATTCACATTTTCCCACGGGATTCATTGCAAGTTTTGAACTCTACCAGGGTAAAACAGTGAAAATCTTGAAGCTGGATCCCTCCATGTAAAAACTCACTGGGAATAGGAAGACCGGGCCCGATTTGAAAAGAAATCTAGAACATCTGATTCCTTTTTTTTCTCTATCCCAAGTTTTTACGTCCCATGTACAAGAGGAGCTTACTGCTTTTTTTTTTTGCAGGAGTCAATGAATCAGGTTTCCAGTCATTCTCTGTAAAAGAAGCTTACAGTCCATACGCAACAACAGTCCACGGAAAACGTTCCAATCTCTTCTCCTCAGGTTTCCTCTCTATGCCACATAGGTGTACACTTTACGATCCTCTGGCGTCCGTGCCAAGTATTCTCTTTCTATCAGTCCTTCAATGCGCTTTTTGATTACCACAGGACTGGGGAGGAACCTTGCTCGAAGCTGCTGGGTCACCTGAAGACAGAAATAAAAAATGTTCTTAAAAATGTTATTTTCAATGAGATTGTCTATGAACTGAATAGGTTTTACACAGTGGGAAGTTATATGAGAATGACTAAGATAGAAGCAGGAACTGTATGAGATGAGTCAGAACAGAACTAGTGAGATTAACTTGAATTTGGGTCGCTTTGAGAGCAAAAGACTGTTTTTAGCTACAGTAACAGTCCCATCAATGGGGACTCCTCTACCTCATTGTCATCAATGTGCTCAATAAATGGATCCAGGTATATCCAAGTGCTCAAATGGAGAAATAATAACACCGTTTTTGATTTAATTTAAATGAAAAGCTTAAAAGGAGAATTTCTAAGCTCTCCGTTTACCTCTGCTACCAGGACATTGTGCTGCATCTTCTTCCTGGATTTCATGATGCGGACAATTGCTGCCTCGATCTCATGCTTTCTGTCATCATCGACTTTCTGCCGTGTCTCTTTTCTTTCAGGATCTGACTCCCCTTGTTTAGCAGCAACTGTAAATTGAATCATAGACAAAAAAAACTTGTTTATACAAACAAACATGAAACATACTAATCCCATTGGTTTTTTATTTATAAATAAAAGACAAGCTTTTATCTTAAAAAAGAAGTTTATATTCCGAGTTTAATGGTAGTGGAAGGTTTGTCAAAATTGCATTAAAAAAAGTTAACAAATAAATTTAATTCACCTGTCTGGATTTTGACTCTGTGCAGCTTGGAGGTAAACTGGTCATTGACTGTGAAAACATGGCCATTTTCGATCTCTTTTGACTTTGGCTCTTTCGTTAGAACTCTCTGTGTGGGCTTGCCACAGGCTAAGGACTGCAGCGCCCGCACCAGCTCTCTCTCTGGTATATCAGTCTCCTGTTGAATCTCCTATAAAAACAGGACAAAAGGTTTTATCATAAAAAATATACAATTCAGATTCAAAAACTTGTTTAACAATGTATTCATTTCTATAAGGATACAAACACCCTGTAAAAAGAAAAGCTATAAAAATACTAAACAAATTCAAATATAGACATTTAATTAAATGCATATCAGCAGGAGTTCATAGTGAATTATTAAAGCTTTTAAAAAACAGAGAAGGAGACAGGTTCCCATAAGGAAATAGACACACTGATGGCTAACCAGGTGAGTCATTAAATTTCCAGTCTGCTGCAGCTCCTCTAAAATGGTAATCATCAGATCAAAGTAGACAGATGAAGAAAAAACAAAGGGCAATAAAAACTTCTTGTTCACGAGAAGTCAATGTTGGCTGTAGGTGGATGTAATCGAAGAGCTTCTATTGGTCAACGTCCTGAAAATGCCATTATTGCTCCTGATGGAAAGTGTAAAATTGCACAATGGATTGCCATTTGTTGTAAATAGATCAACCCACAGATCAACTAGAGAGCAAATCCTGAACACTGTTCCTTGCAGTAAGCTGTGTGCCATCTCCATCAAAAGGCCGGGTCTCACTGCCTGTGTCAGATTCTAAAAGCTATGATGCCATTTTGATTTTCTGTCACAGTGGCTGCAATGCATATGGAAAGGCTCCTAATACAAGTAGTGTTAGTAGATCTAGAATTAGAAAAATGTAAACAATGTCCCTAATTTGACAGGGTCAGACATTTTCTCCCAATTAGTCCACTCATGGTCGGGAGGCGGGCGACACCCTGGACAGGTCAGCAGTCTGTTGCAGGGCAACACAGAGATGCACAACCATTCACGCACACACTGACACCTAAGTAGAATTTAGAGAAGCCAATTAACCTAACATACATGTTTTTGGACTGTGGGAGGAAGCCGGAGTCCCCCAGAGAGAACCCCTGAATCTTCGGGCTGCAGGGCAACAGTGCTACCCACTGTGCCACAGGCATTTTAGATGTAAAGTAAGCAGAGTGGCGCCAGCTACTATATATAAAGCAGCACCCCTTTTAATGGCCTACCTGAGTAGCAGTAAGTAAAGGATTTTAATGGAAATTACATTTTAAAAAAAGAACAGAAAAAATAACATGGAGTGGAATGGGTTTTACATAGGTGACGCAGTGAAAGCTGAGCTCAGAGGTTTTTGTAAAGTTTGGCTTAAGTTTTTTTTTCTCTTCAATTCATACAGAGGAGAGCACAAGCCGCTTGTGGGCTGAGAGATGCCAACCTTGGGTTATCCAAATCCTAATGATTTTTATTCATTGCAACATATGTTCAAATATGTAACAGAGAACAACAATTACATTAAAACTAAACTGGCATCTTTAATCATTTTATAATATATATTCTTATGACAAAACTTTGAGAAGACCTTAACAAATCCATTATTATTTATTATTACATTATTATTACACCTCTACATCAATCTTAAAACATTAATAATAATAGCTACATAAACTGAATTCAAAACTATTCCTTTCTAAAAATACATTCTGGGTTTTAAAATTCTCCACATATCACAAGCCGCCGTATCATGGACAGTCATATTTAGATTGAGAAGACATATATCCATATTGTAACAGGGTATAACAACTATACGTCTATGGGACTGTTGCTACAAACATTTAAGATAGTATTATAGAGCAGAGGAAAAATTACATTACTTAACGAATATGGAGCATTAAATTCTGATCAGGGCAAATTTCTATGCCAGTAAAATCAAGCAATGAAATTAACACTGTAATTTCATTTATGTAATTTCATATTTTACATATGTAAAGATAAATATCTAAATGTGGGCACTGAGCCCAAAACCTGTATGTTAAGACTTGTCATACTTAAATATACAATTAAAAGTCATAACATTGAAATAGGATAGGGAAAAATTATAATTTATAAACTCCATTAATGTGTTCATAGATGCCTAAAAACAAAGAGCTTGCAAAATTTTCAAATGATTTCCCTTAAAATTATCACCATGAACTTATTTCCTTAACAGTGAGCACCATGTGCATCCAGATATTCTTTATATTTTTCTTTATATTTTCTGTTTATTCTTTAAGTTTTGCAGCTTGGTGTCTTTAAAATCATTATTGTTAAATATGACCACTACTTTGTCAATCTAAACCTGCGTAAATGCAAATATTTTGTTTTAATAAAAGCACATTGGCGTATCACAACCGTGAAGAATTTAGATAAGGGTTAACAGATTCTGTATTTTAAAATTTTACAGCTAATGTAAATTAATTATGTTGGCTTACCCATTGGCAACTGCCGTATAACTGCTAAATAATATGTTTCTATGACACAACAACTCATGTATGCTGAGAAACCTGTTTCTATAAGCCCTGAGGAAACATTTGACCTAAACGAGATGAGATAAAAATGTCAAACAAACACTAACCAGGGTATACAGGGTTAAGAAGTCTGTTAACGTTTGTAATACATTTTTAAATTTCCCCTTCAGTCATATTTGAATTTGTTTTCTTTATTGATGCATTTTCAAAGTCAGCCATGACCTCATAAGATCTGATTTTCTATTAGACTGATACTAAATAGTTTCCAGTTTGTTCAGGCTTTAAGGTGATCACATTGTTGTGGTTAGTGGCATTTAGAAAACAGAGAAGGGGGAGCATGGTATTCTCACCTCAAAAGTGGACTTTTCCCTGTTATTGAAGAGCATGAGGATGGTCATCTGGAAGGTGGAGACCTGCAGGATGTGCTTTCTGGTGTTAGTTCCGGTTACCTGTGCTCCACCGACACCCACCTCAGAACCATCCTCCTGCAAAGAAAGCAGCGAAACACACAATAGAAATAAAAACAAAGGAATCTAAATCTAGCATCCATAATTCCACCATTTTATATTTGAAAAATACAACTAGCTGCTTATTCATTTAGAGTACCTTTTTAATAGCTCCATAGAAAGTTGCATTTAGGTCTGCTCCACCCATGTGGTGTTGTAGTGTGAGCTGCCTTCCACTGTGCTTAGCAAGGTAAAACCTGTTCAATAAAGGCACACAGGATTTTCCTCAGAAGCTGTCCAAACAAACCATAAACAGTAATATCTTTCAAAGGTCGTCTTACCTTCTGAAGACTTCATATGCGTCTCTAGGAGCAGGCGGGATGGTGCATTTAGGTGTGGCAGACTGTGTTGGCCAGTAGCCTGTGGTCAGGACTCTTACTGTTAGGTCTACACCACTTAAAGAAGCCTGAAATTAATGCATAAAACCTTTCAGTTTCCTTCACAATCATCTTCAGACAACACAGAACAACAAAAAAACAATGTATTTTTTTACTTTCAATTAAAGAGCAAAAAACAGAGACTAACTCAATATGTTTTAAAGCAAAATTAACACTTAAGGAAGGTGACCAAACTGCGTTTATAATATCCTACCGATATGCTCTGTATGTATTGCCTGAACTCATCCATGGTAGTGTTTGAGATGCTCATGTCTCGAAACATTCCTTCCAGTTTAGAGGTGAACTGACAGCCACATTCGGTCTGAAAGGGAGAAACCAGGAGAACAGTTAGCTTAAACTGCAAAACATACATAAATAAAAAGTTGGAGATGTATTTAAAATAGAAGATCACTAATCCTAAGAAAACAGCTACAGGTACATTCCACTGAACTAGGTTATCATCAAAGTTAAATTATACATACTTATTACAGACTCATGTATCATTGTGTAGAGCAGATAAATAGCAAACACCCTTTCTTTGGAAATGAAAAAATACTAGTAGATAATAAAAACGACAATGAATACACGTGACAGTCAATCGCATCAAAATAAAGGATGGGATTACAAACTGAAATGCGGGGAAAGGCCATGGACTGAGGAATGTCAGGAGAAGAGACGATCACCTGGTTAAATGTGCACTTCATCTCTTTAGCTTGTAGCTCCCAAAGATAGTTGTGAGAAAAATTTATTAAAACAATAATTTCTAAAATGTAATAATTGAGGACTTTCATGGACTTTGTGTGATAAAATTCAGAAGTTTGTTTTGGGTTATTTTGTGTACTTTCTTGGTAGTTTTTCTCAGGCTTTTATATTGTCTGCATCAAAATCTGAACCATATGTTATTGACCAAATTAAGAAATATACTGTGATAAAAGCTTTGTCCATATCTTCCAACCCTATCTGTGTAAGTCCTCTAGAATTGTTTTTATTTCAAAGAACCTGTATATCTCTTATGATTCTTTCACCTTCAGCTTAGAGATCATGTTCTTCTCTGAATCGTCTGAAACGCTCTTGTTGCTGAGAAGCCGCCGACCCAGATGCTGCTTGTAGTATCTTTCAAAGACGTCCTTCTCCTGCATAAACCTGAACAACACCATTGCCTTGTCCAGAATAGACTCCACTTCTTGTTCTGTCAGCTAGTTAAAAATAAATCAAGCGTATTTAGATATTGTTCCACCAACCACGTCTGAAAACAATAAAAACTGTTTTTATTACAAAGCCACATACCCCTTTTACTCCCTTTTTCAGCTTATCATCTATGAACAGTGACAGGTACTCAGGGGAGCGGGAGTTGAGGTTGAGAAAATATTCAAAGTCTCCAGCGATGGTTTGTTTAAACAGTCTGTCATTGTTGAAGGACTCGAGGAGAAAATGATCAAATCGTGTTTTCAAGTCTAGCAGACCCTTTAGAGAAAAAGGTAAAGAATAAGTGACATCTATGAAACAGTTTCTGTCTCTTAAAATGTTAAAGTGAAGTCATTAAATAGTCATTTGAGATTTGTGACACTATCAGTATACCTGGATGTAGTCAACTGGGTTCTTGCCCTCTCCCTCTTCTGACACGAGAGCTTTTCCTTGTTCCCTTAAATAGGAGCTCATACACTCGCACATTGTTTTCAGGCCATTTGGCACTCGACTGAACAGCTTGTACATGCAGGCCAGGTCTGAGAGCAACATAAGGGAAAATAAATACATAAACAAAGACAAAGAGGTTTGTTTTTTTTAAATCTTGGAGCGATATGAGAATTAAATCAAAGGAAAGCCTTTAAATTAATTTACCTTCTGTTTTGCTATTCTTGAGCATATGGACCAAGCCCGAATTCTCCATTTCCACAATGGTTTTCATATGTTTGGAAATAAGCTCCCTTTCCACTACCTTAACAATTGGCTCTTCGGTTGACTTATCTAAGCAGTGCATAACTCGCTCAATCTCCTCATTGATTCTAGCCTCCACCTTCTTTATGTAGACACTGGCGCTGTTCTCTGCCAGGAACTTTTGGCTCTCCATCTGAGAAGATAAAAGATTAATGAGCTGTTTAGCAGCAGATAGGAAAAATAGACTTGCATTGAGACATAAAGTACAGACTCACCTGGAAGAATTCAGCTGACATATCTAAAAAGGGGCCTTCAAAGTCCTCCTCATATACAGATCTACCGTCCAGACCCAAAATCATCAGCATCTGGCACGCGTTTCTTATGGCACCCCTGCAGGTGATAGTTGGAAAGAAACAAGAATAAAATAAAATAGAAAAACTTAAGTCTGTTTTTTGAGTTACACAAGACTTTGTAAACCATCAACATTATCTGCCTCCTTCATCCAGTGAAGGAACACAGGGGTTTACCTGTCCACAACCTCCCCCTTTCTTTCCCGTGCGATCATGTCCAACAGCGTTTGCCGCAGGTGGTCCCGAATGCAGCCGTAGCGCACCACCTGGTCCTTGAATATGATTAGGCCGAGGTTGTATACATTCTCCACGTTGTTTTGCTGAACATAAACCCTATCCTATAAGAGAAGGAGGGAAAGATTTAATTCTTGAAAAGACGACAATAATTTGGCCCGATTTAACCAACACTGCTCATTTAACGAGCAACAGAGCTGCTGTTGATACACGTTTTTTAAAGTCCGAAATATTTTAATTACCCATTTTAAGCTTATTTTAAAGCCCTTGAACACAACTGGATTGATTTAAAAGGGTCCAGGTCCTGTAAAAAACATTCCTAAATCATTAGACTCACATAACGTACTTGTTTATTAGGCAGAAATCATGACAAGCTCATCACTTTATCCATCAATTTTCTTATCAAGATATTCTTTTTCTTGGGGGGCAGGCTAAAGGGTAGATTAGACTTCCACAACCGCACACATGAAATGTCGCTTGGGTCTGGTCGCAAACCAGTTTTGCTGGTATGCTTCTGCACCAATGGCGTGTCTGCGAGATATCACAGCCACGGAGATAGATCTAGAGTTGCTAGACATCAAAGAGGAACAGGTTCTGTTAATGGAGTTGGCAAAAAGACAGATTAACCTTTCGTCGTAGTTGTCAATTGTAGTTGTTCCTCGGTTATTAAAAATGGCGCACCCCAGCAATGAATAGAGAAGGACGACCACAAAGCCAGAAAGGCATACCAAGGACCAATCACAGGTGCTTTTTGTCTGCCACTTCCACTTGAGGTCTGCGCGGGTTATTGACCATCCGACGCATAGTCAAGATTTTTTTAAGGTGGCGGTTGCAGAGGCTATGTGTCAGAAGCATAAATTGGCCTTCAATTTGCACTAATCAGACTGAATGACCTTTATCAAGAACTCAGTATTTTTCTTTCGTAGAATGTTGATATGTGACATTTCTTTTGACGCTTTTATATCTTTTTGTAATAAGTTTTCATCACTCAACTGCAGCACCTGCTCTGCTAATAGGAACTCATTTATGTTTTTGTTTGTGCTGAGAAAAAGAATAAACATGTGAAACCAAAACATTTTCAAACAGGACTCATGGTATAAACATATTTTTATACATATATGACAAATGTGTAAAATGTTCTACAGTTCAGGGCTAATTACCAAAAACATTAAAAATATGGTTTACAGGTACATTTAATTAATCTTTTAACATGTTAGAAAACCAGTTGCCCATAATCTATTTAACTTTGAGGTCTTGTTGTTTAGAAAATAGTGCTTTTATCTGTGATTTCTAATTCTGAAACTTGTCAAGTTAAACAAGTAAAATTTGCCAAATTGTGATTTAAAACTATTAAACATGATATCAAATAAATTCAATTTCTTTGCACCACTGTTCTTACTTTGCTGTTATAGTTTCTGATGAGGGATGAGACATTTACCAGTCTAGATGGTTCTTAAGACGTTGATCATTTTAGAAGGAAAAATGTTGGCAGGATGTTATTACTCTGCATACCTAATGGTCTATACTCTTTGCAGTCAGTTATTTGGAAAATTACTTCCTTGACAAACACCTTTAAGCATTAATCACTTGTTAGATATAAAAAGGGTATGGCATAAACTGTCACGAGCAACTTAACTGTGGTTGCAAACAATTATGAAATACAGGTACATTTATTACTTCTGAAAAACAATTAAGGCAAATGTTTTTAGTCTATTTTTAAAGGGAATCATTCAATCCATTTTAAATTGCTTCAACACCCCAGTGGGAAAGGACAGTTACACCTGGAGAGGAGTGATTGGAGGAACAGACCCCCAGCTCTCAACTAGGATTCTGGATTGTCCATGATAAACACCATGTTTAGACAAAAGGATGTCCATCAGTGCACGACATCCAAGGCTGTCCATCGATCACCGCCTGGTGGTGAGTTGGATTCCCTGGAAAAGGAGGAAACTAGACAGACTAAGCAGACCCAATTAGTAGTGAGGGTCTGCTGGGAACATCTGGTGGAGCATATTCATATTCAGCGATAGATTCAACTCCTACTCATGAAGTGTGTGTCCTAGATTCCAGGGAGGCTGAGGACATGAAGTCTAAGTGGACAATGTTCTTTGCCTCTATTGTCGATGTGGCTGCCTGTCCTGCGGCCATAAGGTCTGTTCTGCCTGTTATCGCTGTCAATCCCTGCACATGTTGGTGGACACAGGCCATAAGGCCTGCTTTCAAGCTGAAGGAGTCAATTTGAGACTGGCTGGCTTGTGGGACTCCTGAGGCAGGGAGCAGGTAACATGAGGCCAAGTGTGTTGCTGCCTGGGCAGTTGCAGAGGCAAAAACTTGGGCGTGGGAGGAGCTTGGAAAGACCATGGAGAAAGACTGTCAGACGACCTCAAAGACATTCTAGCAAACCATCCACCATGAAAGAAATACTTTGGGGAACTGGCTGACATGCCTTCCCTGGCGGAAGCAGAAGCTTGGTGCTCGGGGTCTAAGTTGTTCAGTATCCAGGTTGAAGCACTGAGGTGGTTAATAAAAACTCCATGGTGATGGATGAGATCCACCCCAACTACCTCAGGTCTCCGGATGTTGCCAAGCTGTAATAGATGACAAGCCTCTTCAACACTGCATGTGATCAGGGACAGTACCCCTGGTCTGGAAGACTGGAGGGGGGGTTCTCCTCCAAAAAAGGATGGGCTGTGGAGGGTATGTTTCAGTGATAGGAGGATCAGAATCCCCAGGAAGGTCTATAAGGAGGAGAGACTGGCTGATTGTCTACCCCTGCTTCCGGAGGAGCAATATGGTTTTTGACCCGGCCATGGAACAGTGGACCAGAGATACACCCCTTGCAGGGTGTTTGAAGGTTCATAGGTTCATAATGCACAGATTAACATGCATTTTTTGGACCTGGCGGGGGCATATGACCGTGTCCTTGGTGGTCCTCTATGAGGGGGAATATAGAGTTGGGGGCCATTTACTAGGGACCATCTAGTCACTGTACAAGGGGAACAGAATTTTGGTTCTGGCAGCCTCCCACGGGAAGAGGCGGCCAAGAATCTGTTGGAGGAACTATGTCTCTCAGCTGGCCCTAGAAAGCATCAGCCTTTCTCTAGAGGAGCTGGAGGAGGTATCTCTGGAGAGAAGTCTGAGAGTCTGCTAAGGCTGGCACTACCTTGACCCAGTCCCGGATAATCAGTTATCTCATCTTAATGTATACAATAGTGCAAACAGAAAGGAGTGTTTGAGTGCAATATTTGGTAGGAGATTCGTTTGAGTGTGACGCGTTTATTCTGTGGATATTGGCAATATATTTGGCCAATAGAATGGACTTTAATGTTACTTTCAGACAGCAAGCTATGGAAGCAGCAAAAAAATTCTGCTACTTCATTTTTGATGCTTGTACACATTAAGGTCTGACACGCCTCAAGTGCATCCTTGATGCTCCTGAAGCGTGTCCAATAAAGTGTGTCCAGATGCTTCTGCTACTCCTGCATTCAATGGCAGAGAACGGCTTTGCAAATATTTTTAAGTGAGAAAGTCTGAAAACTTCATCTGTGCAGTCAGTTCATCAAGATTACAATCCTGCCTTCAAATATAGTTTTGCTGTCAGAGCCGCTCAAACCCCAGTACACATGCGGTGCTCTGTCACTGGAAATCCCTTTCAAAAGCAGCCCCATGGCCCAGTCGCCTCTCGGGTTTTCCACTACTGTTTGTGGCGGCTGGAAGGTGTTTTTCATGTAACAATAAAAGCAAACATATTTTGCTGGCAGGTTTCGACATTTAATTTACAAGTTAATTTAGGCGTTAAACTGTTTCAGGGGAGTGATTGTACAGTAGCGATCTGTATCAGCAGTGTTCTGTCTGTCTCCCTGCCAGCTCCCAGATAAGCTTCTCTGATTGGTTGAGGTGGTACGTCGAGCAGCAAACGTTACATTTTTCCAACTCCAGCAGCTGCTGCTTGAGCAGCGCTTCCAGCGCCTCAGATGCTCAGAGGCTCATGAGGTGCTGGTTCAGCTGCTTCAACGAATCCATATGCGCTGCTCCTGCTACGCCTTGATGCAACCATAGTAAACTAGCTGCTTCTGCTCCTCTATCACGTATGGTCTGAACATAGCATAAATACCCAGGGCTGGCTTATTGTTTTTTTTTTTTTTCTTTCTCTGAGAATATTCTTTAATGGTATGAAAAAAAATTAATTCTAAATTAATTGAATATAACCCCGCCATCAGAATGACTCTAAACTCCTAACTCTATACTGTACAAGAATGCATTCACATAAAATCAAAAATTAAATATTGAACATGCCTACAATGATTTATCACATCATGATAGCCTATAAAATTATAACACTCATTCAAATACCCATCATCTGTGTCAATTTCACAGCCTTGTAAAGTGCTATGCTGCCCATAATGTTGTGTCTGAGTTTGTAGGCCACTTGTTATCAAGCAAAAAGTCTAAACCGACAATGTTAGTAAACTGGCCTACATGTCAGGCTTTAGTCAATTAATACCAGACTGTATCATTTCAATTGTGTTTTAGATACACTTTCCTTACTGATAATTTCTCACATTGGAAAGGAAAGCAAGAGGAAAGATCACAAGGAGCCTACAATTCCTAAATAATCCTAACCCAATTGCAAAACAATTGCTTCTGCCATTTTCCATTCAAAGAAACAAACCAACATGCAAACAAAGCCTTATTATTTGGTCCAATAATAATTTAAAAACAGAATATCTACCATGTACATCAGGATGTCTCTGATCATAACCATTGCAGTTTGATGGTCGTTCCAGGCTTGGTTCAGTGTTTGCAGAAAGTTATTATTTAGGGAGTTTAGGACATCTTCTCGCACCTGAAAACACAAACTAAATCAATACACATCAATGGGACCAATAAAAGAAAATAATTTTTTTTTAATTCTTTGATGCGGTTTTGGAAAAAAAAAAAAAAAGAGAAATGACTTTACTTTATTGATGAGGTGTTCTGTGACCACCTCCCTCAGGCCTGTATAGAGCTTCTCTCCGTGCTTGTGGAGCACCATTGTGTAGGCATTCCTGTACAGCTCCTCGAAGCTCAGCCCACTGTTGTTCTTCCTTTGGATCTCCTGGATGGCATTCTTTAGAAGGTCCCAGATGTTATTTACATATTTCTCATCCATCGTCATCTGTGGGACACAAAGTAATGAAAGAATAGTGCTCACGGAATGTCAACCAAAATGCCTGAACTGTATGAGTTTACCAGTATGAGGTTCTGTATTTTGATAAATTTCAAAGGACTAAAAAAGGGTGAGATGAAATTATAGGAGTTGCTAAAAGATAGATCATCAATGGTCTGTAAAATCCCCCTGTGTTCAGCACAAACAGTGAGCGGACAACACCACTACCCAAGGAACTAGAAAACACAGCTTTTTACAGAATTATCAATGCCTCTGCATGCTGTTTGAGAGCCAAAGTAATTTATTTCCTTGAGTTTTTCCACAATCTGTTGAAAGTGGTGCTATCTAACACATTGATCGTCCATCTTTTTCATGTAAATCAACCAATTATGATATGTGGCCTATCGGTAGACACACCACTGAGTTAAACTGTGGTTTTTATGTGACAAACAGTTAATTTATACATGAAGAGTTTCAAGGTAAAAGCAAAGGCTGGGTTTCAAGCCAATCAGGCACATAAAGAAAGTAATAAAGTCAGTGTTTTGATTCCCTAAAAAACGTTTCCAGGATTTAATTACTAATGTCTCAGCAGGACCTTAAAAAACAAATTCATCTTTAGTTGAATTGATTAGTGCCAGGGCGTCTTAATTTGTCTTCCCAAAAAGTAGATCAGACAGCTGCAGCACATCTGAAATGCTGCTGCCTGCATCCTCACAAAGACACAAAGTGGAGCACATCACTTCAGTTTTGAAGGTTCTACACTGACTCCTTGTTCATTCGAATATAGACTTCAAAATACATCTGTTATTCTATAATCCACTAAATGGTTTAGCCCCAAAATACTTTACAGACTTGATGTTGGTGTATATATACCCAGAACCAAATATAGAGAAGCAGCTTTTAGTTCTTATGCTCTACTAACCAGGAATAAACTACAAACAGGCTGTAAAAGCACTGAAACCCTTAGTTGCATTAAGACAAGTTTAAGGAACATATTTTTTTAGAGTGGCCTTTGACTGTGAGTTCTAAACATTCTTAGATTATTTTTAAGTGTAACATTTCTTTGATTTTTTTCCAACCAATGTTGTTATATATAATTATCTTATTTCAATGATTATTTTTCTTCACATTTCTTTTCCTCCTTATGCACAGCACTTTGAATTGTACCGCTACTGTACAGTGCTATATGAATAAACGTGCCTTGGTCACTGTTGTAGTTCAGCTTGTTATGTTAAAAATATAAGCATTTAGCCTTGATTTTAATTTGTTTTTCAAAACTATCCTCTTTCCTTTTCACCTAAAAACATATAGTGGCCTGACTACCAAAACTGATAGCTTCTTCCAGATTGACAGTTTCTCTTTCTATTAAGTGAGGTTTCTGTAGACAACAACTGAGAAAAAACAGGTTTGCAGGGAGGGCAGCTACAGTAGGAGGAGCGAAGCAGCTGAATTTATCTGTTTACTTCCAGCTATGAAACACTGAGCTTTTATTTACAAGAGGGAACATTTTTGTTCAGGTAGTTTTGCAAAGCCATTTGCAAAGCCATTTTTAGGTTCCAAATACAAATGTGTTTTTAGAGAATAATTTACTTATTTTCGGCAAACTGAACAGAAGCCCAAAAAAAAAAAAAAAAAAAGCAAATGACAGAAAAATGGTAAACATGTTATGAGATAGCAGTGTACACAGTGAACCTTTAAAATGCTGTGATCACAAAAATCAACTACCAAATTTATTCAGGCAGATAGCTGTACATTCCTCTAAACCAAAGTGAAAAGGGGGGCATAAATACCATTAATAACTTAGCATGGAGATAAAATCTTTTAAACTGTAAGTTAAGCAAAAAGAAAGACACATTATTTTAGATGTCACTTGTGTTTGGTGCTTTAATCACTTGCAGTATTGCCTTAAAAAAATGGGTTTTATTTGCTATGACAGTTTCCTTTTTCAAATACTTCTGTAGTCATATCTAGGAAACAAGGCCTTCTTTTAGTTGTATTCATGTAAGCAACACACCAAGGCCTAGAACTAAAGACTTGGTCTGGTAAATAAATTAAATTTCTTAAAATCAAATTTAAATAATAAATCAAACAACTATTTGAGGAAAAACCAACTGTTTGGACACATAAGATAGGCTTAATAAGCCCACACATGATCCAAATTACATTAAAATTTGAAAATAAGTGGTGTAACATAATGCAGAGGTAGTACCGGCACCCCATACACAGAAACTATGGTTCATAATGTATCTGCCATAGATTCCGTTCATGATCTCTGGATCTTTGATGTGTGTCCTTTCTCTCTCTTTCAATCATGTGCAACTACTGCTGGTAAAAATTTATAGCGTCATTAAAAAAATAAACGAACTCGCAAATTGCTTTCAATAGCTTAATTTCAGCAGCTAATGATATTGCTTCTGTAAGCTAAGTGTGATATTTATAAGCTTTAAGCTATTCCTAGAGTAATTTAAGTAACTTAATTACTTAAATTCCTCAAAGCAAATTATCTGCCTCAAGGCTTCATCAAATACTGCGTAACTATTCAGTGAACAGTGTTCTGACTGGGTGGTTATTTGTGTTGTAAAGCGCCCCCACGTTTGCTAATGGTAGCCTAGACTGTTGAAAAATTAATAAATGCAGTTATCCATTTTGAAAGAGGTGGCAAGGGGCAAAAAAAGATGCTGAGAAAAATGACAGAAAGCATCATAAGTGTGGGACTGCTTTAAGCTAGGACAGAACGATTTTGCTAAATATAAAAATTGCAACCCCTCCCAGATATATGGCAATTTTGTTTTGATTCTTCTCTACACTAACTAGAACCATGCAGATGTTTCACTCAGGGGTTTTATTGTTTTCATGAATTTGAAGTTTGCAGAGTCCATTGTCAAAGGAGTTTACTTTGCCCGTTTTGTGGAAAAATGTTTCATTCTAAAAAAAAATGTATGCATCCACTTGCTAGCTGCAACTCTATCTTGCTGTACGTTTGACGGAGCACAGTCACTTTAAGCATATAACCTAAATGGGTAAAGAGAAAAAAGTGTTTTAATCCTTTTTAGAAGTACTCTGCTCTGCAACTTTGTGTTATTTATCATTTGTTTTGCGCTACAGATACAAGAGAGTAGTCTTCAAGTGTTCCATTATATTTGAATAACAACAATCTTTTTTGATGTGAAGAAAAAATCTTCTAAACATTGTTTTTTTTCCAGAATGCAATATGCAAGTGGAACGGATTTATCTTCTAAGCAACCATTGTCCATCCAAATGAAGCTGGCTCTGTTCTGGTATCAAGTCAAGCAGAAAGGGCTGAGCTTTTAAAACTCTTTTTTTTTGCACTAATGCATCCTTAAAGACCTGCTATGTTATTGCATTTTAAGCATTGAAATGTGGATTAAAAGAATGCCATTATTTATCCATTTTCTATTTCATTAATTAGGCTCTCTAACATATAAAATAAGGTAGAATAACATATGTACGCTGTACCACTACTTTATTCAATTACTCTGTTATTCATCAAAATAATTGATATATCACTTGAAAGAATACTAGATTACAAAAAGAAAAATCATCATCTGCAACCCTTAATCTTTATTGTTATCACTGTAAAAGGTGGGTCATTCATTTAACATTGCTTGCTTAAAATGTTATGGTAATATTTAAAACAACTTTTGTTATTTTAGATCTCATCTTTGTATTTATGAGTACATCGTCGAAATGTACATGTCTGGTGATTTAAGTTACCTCAGAAATTAAGCTCATCCGAGCAGGTTTCTTGACTTTTAAGCTCCAAATATCAACTATGTATTAGTAAAATATATCTTAATCGCTTGTTTTGAAATACAGATATTCTAAAAATGATACCAACGGATCTATTATCATAGATTATCCCATTTTGTCCTCACCTCAGCACTGAACTTGGGTCAGACGTGTACACTCACGCCTTAGTCCTAATAAAACTCTTCTAGCTTCAAATAAATTGACTCACATGAACAAAGCATATATGTACAGAGTCCTAAAAAGTCTAAGCAGTTATTATTACGTAATGATACCCGTTGACAGTCTGACAGAAACTTGGCAAACGTTCATGCCAGCTAACAGGCCTGTTGCCAACTAGCTTACATTTGAAGTTTCTTCACATACGCTAAAAAAAAAGAAGCTCATTACAAATAACGGCAATATTTTCAAGGCAATAACCGTTGTTTTTTTGTTTTGTTTTTTTAGAAAACGCATTAAAAGCTCCGGTAAATTAGTTGATACGTTTATACAGTTGTAGTTTACCCCTGACAATGACGTCTATTTTTTCCTTGGGTATGCTAGTTAGCTGACAGCTACAAGCACAGATATCTTCAATATTCAAAGGCCAACTTTCAGAACCAATATCCGTATAAAAATACTCACAGGAAAAGCTCGTATCCTCATCTTGGTGTCCTTCTTGGTGCCGCCTTTGAGGTTGGACATGATTACTTGAGCGACTTTCGTTACTAAGTTGACTTAAAGACTACATGAAAGGCAGCTGCTAGTCAGCTTTCTGCGCCAGGACAGGAAATTTAACGTTAATTCACCCCCCTTCTAGGAATGCCGTCGGTATTTGTGTTGTTTACGCTGTTGTCAGTCGCTTTACACAGAATGTTTCGGCTAATATATTAGCTTGTGTGCAGTGATGGCGGCCGAAGTGAATAGTCTTCTCCACTGCGCAATCCGGAAATATCGCGAGAGTTGTAGAATCACAACAATGACAGGTGCGTCCCACAGGTTGGGTTGAACCCAGCATTATTCCATCGCTTTTGTGGTTGTTATCGCACTTCAGCATATTCGTCATACGTATTAAAAGATATTTGGGGGTGTTGTTGTAAAGCCCAAACAGTTATGAAAGCACTGTCAACAGAATAATGCTTAATTTAGAATATAGGAACACAAACCTTGTTGGATGTAAATTTTTGTTTTAATTTATCTAGTTCACCGATAACCTCTTTTAAAACAGGTTTCATTGCTTTAGTTTGCGACTTTGAACTTGTTTCATTGTTCATTTAAAATATTCACAATTAATTTATCCAGTAAAACATTCCACAAACTGCTTTTGTTTTTAATTTAATAAGTATTTGGGATTTCACGGTAATATCAACACAATCTATCACGTTTTTCAGATTCAGTTAATATGCAATGATTTAAA